>NC_139597.1:15260273-15537773 GCF_946808225.1 Silurus aristotelis
ATTTGCAGCTGAATCATACAAATAAATAGTTAAAAAATCATACATTGTGATTTCTGGATTGATTTTTTTAGATTATGTCTCTCACAGTGGACATGCACCTACGATGACAATTTCAGACCCCTCCATGATTTCTAAGTGGGAGAACTTGCAGAATAACAGGGTGTTCAAATACTTATTTTCCTCACTGTATATATATATATATATATATATATATATATATATATATAGAGAGAGAGAGAGAGAGAGAGAGAGAGAATCCATACCCCCCCTGTCCTTTGTCCTTTCTGCTCCCTCCATCTTCTCAACACACTTTCCTCGCTAGTCAACACATTTTCATCTTCATCCTTTATTGCTCTAACTTGCAGGACATACTTTCCAGCTCGGTCCCTCTGCCTGACCAATTGGTATAAATCCTTTTCTTCTTCCTTAGTTTCCATCCTCTCATACAGCTCCTCATATGCCTTTTCCTCGGCTTTAGCCACATCCCACATTATTAATGTACCAACCCGAACCTACACTCTCCTACACTTCTCCTTTTCCTGCCGTCTCTGTAGATGTCTTCCTCCTTTACTTCTCCTCCTTCGGCGAACAGTAGCCCAATTTCCACCATTACCCTGTTAGCTAACAATACCTGTAGCGGTCATTGGTAACCCGGGCCTCGACCAATCCGGTATGTATTTCTGATTTGTGATCTGCATATTTGATTTGGCACATGTTTTATGCTTGATGCCCTTCCTAACACAACCATCACCATTCATCCAGGCTTGGGACTGGCACTAAGAGTGTACTGGCTTGTGCCACCCTATTGGCTGGGTTGCAGCCTGATACTCTAACCGTTAAAATATAAAATATATCATAGATTTTTTTTCTCATTAATCTGCACTCACTAAAGTGAAAGCAGAATTTTAGAAATGTCTAACATTTTTATTTCAAATAGAAAACCCCTGAAATATCACATGCATATAAGTATTCATAGGTTTTGTTATTTTGAACAAATTTACAGACATTACTAAAATTCTGTTTTCACTTTGTCATTATGGGGTTGAGTGTAGATCAATGAGAGAGAAAAAAATCTATTATTATTATTATTATTATTATTATTATTATTATTATTATTAAAAGCAGCACAAAAACATCAATTGATTAAGAAGAATTACAATAGTATATTAAAAAATGACTTAGATTTCTCCAGCAAGGCCTAAACATTATCAGAAACATTACTTTATGTTGTAATATATTTATTCCATGAAGATGTATTAAATTGTTCCAAATAGTCTATTTTCTTAATTTCATAGCTTTTCTCCTGGTTGCACTGCTTCCAGGAGTGTATGTTTATGTTGTTTATGTCATGTGTTGCCAGGGTCAAAGAAATCTGCCTTGAGGCCTTCAGAATCAACAGTGTGGGTGATTATAGTTTAATATACATGAGACTATGATGAAACTGTTGCTTTAATAACCAATCCGATTTCAAGTTGGTAACACCGGGGCCCTCTGAAAGGTGCAGAATAACATCAGATTATTTTTAAAACAGATTGTTTAAGAAAAGCTGGATATTGTGAGGAAAGGTACACAAGAGTATAAAACTGTTGTTAAGCTTTTTCATGAACCATTTATACTTTTGCGTTTTTTTCCTTGTAGAGTTTGTACAAAAACACACATTTTGCATTCATTTCAAATCCCAAGGAAAAAAGTAATCCCTAGGGTGTTTTTTTTGTTTGGAGAACAAAAAACAGCTACATAAATGCACAGAAAAACTGGGCCTGTATTTTTTCTGTATTTTTTCATTTTATGAAGTTAACATTAATCTGCCAGAGAGTATGTATGCAGCTGTGGCAGCAGTGAAAGGAGACTTGTTGAATTGTGTTCATTGAGTTTCTTGCTTTAGTATAAATTCTCAATACATGAGAGCGTCTGTGATGAGAGTCTGTGATGCAGCGCTTTGTTATACGGTGTTTTTGTAAAATATTGATGGTTTCTATAGTCGTAGCATCATATGGTTTTAAGAGGTGGATTGATTCAGGCCAGACATTATTGAATGCCTAGGTGTGAAATGCTTGACCAATCACTTATCAGTATGTGGTATTGCTGAAATATAAAAAAAAACACAGATTGTGAGCATGTTTTGAAGATGTAAAAATCTGCCTATTGTAAATAATGAATAACCAGAGAAACACATTCAAAATGCAAGGCAAGAGAACACAAAAACTGGGTCAGGTGATCTGCAAATAGGATATCCAAGGCAAAATATGTGGGTCAAAAGTTAGCACAAAGTCAGAAAAGAAGAACAGTAGACAAAGAAACACACCCATTTGGTAAAGTTTTAGTTGAAAGCTCAAGCTGTAAGAGGGTCTTGTTTGTATGCTGGTGTGAGGTGTGTTCTGGAAAGAAGCGTTTGCTGACTGTGATGTACTAATACCTATTAAACAAAATGCATTTAATTCATAAAATTTCTATCAGCACATTCATCAATATGTGGCATCAGTATTTGGAAAACCTTTAAATAATAATAACAGTAACTTATAAAATAATAATAGTAAATGATAATATGAAAAATAGCTCATTTTGTGTTCTCTCCATTAAAAAAAAAAAACACATTTTATTTATTGTATTTCTTCACAAATATATTGATCTTACATGCTGACATGAATACTTTTCTCCAAGCAAAGCCAATGAGGCTGATCACACTTTCCCCACCCACAATTTGCAGGTCACACAGGGGGTCTGATGCTTTCTGTTGAGATTTTAAGGTAAAATACAGCCTTGAGGAAAAAAAAAAAGACTGACTAACACTTCACCCACTTCATGACCTTCAAGTGCAATTTGAAACCGTGTTACAATCATGTTTTGTTATTAGTAAAAATGCATAGGGTATAAAATACTGCTTGTGTTAGATGTTATGTTAGATGATAGCAGAGTTGTCTTCCAGATGGTGGCAACGTTCCAGATATGGCCAACTAATTTAAATATAGAGGATTCACATTAATTGTAATCAGGCAGGCTGGCTAGGTGAGTGTAAAGTTGATAACTGTTTTATCACATTTTCTAGAAAAGAAGAGTAGTGACAGGGAGATGGAAATAAGCATTATTAAGCATTCTCATTGTTTCATGAATAATAAAAGACACTATACAGTGTAAGTAGGGACTCCATCAAGACTAGCTATGGCAGCATAACTAAAAGGGAAAGCCAGAAGGTAACACAAACAGACATGAGGGATCTCTGGAATAAAAGATGGCATGACACACCACCATCAACAAACCTGAGTGAACGTGTGAGAGCAGGGGGGATGACAGCATACAAATATCCCAGTTCACTGAACACTCTATATCCATGATCCTTCCAGATCTGCTCCGTTACCTAAATAAATCTACTGACAAAAGGCTTGACTAAATAAATGTTTTCAGCCTCGACGTGAACATCGAGACGGTGTCTGAGTCCTGAACAGTAATTGGAAGGCTGTTCCATAACTGTGGGGCTTTATCAGAAAAAGCTTTGACCCCCTGCTGTAGTTTTTATTATTTAAGGTGCAAACAAATAGCCTGCAACTTTTGATGGAAGTGAGACCATTAAGTGCTTAATACGTCAGTAGTAGTATGTTTTAATCAATGCCAGATTTAATTGGGAGCCAGTGTAGACTGATTACCAAAAGGGTGATGTGGGTATATTTCCAGGTTAATTTCAAATCAAGTAATTTTATTTGTACTGTGTTTTTATCAGTGGACATTGTCCCAAAGCCGATATTATTATTTTGCCACTTGTGACTTGAAATTTGTTAAAGATGATCTGATGCACTGTAAATATGCTAGATATTTATCTGCACTTTTGCACGACTGCTACATTTTGCACTTCTGGTAGATGCCAAACTGCATTTTGTTGCTGTGTACCTGTACTATGCAATGACAATAAAGTTATATCTATCTATCTATCTATCTATCTATCTATCTATCTATCTATCTATCTATCTATCTATCTATCTATCTATCTATCTATCTATCTATCTATCTATCTATCTATCTATCTATCTATCTATCTATCTATCTATCTATCTATCTATCTATCTATCTATGTCATGTGGTTTTGCCATTACTATGACATAGATAAAAAGCTAGTAGGATATGTACTCTGATTTATTCTTCTTACTTTTTTACTATAGTGGATACACATTATTTCTGAATTCAAATGCCTTTCTTAAGTTCCAGCAGTTGCATTACCTGTAATATGCAGAATTGTAAAATGTATGCAATTAAAATAAATCAAAATCAGGTCATATACTTACATTTCTTCATGGATTTGGATTAAATCTCACTGCTTCTAATGTGATGTGGTGTTGAGATAAAAAGTAGTTAGCAACATGAGTGATCTAACATGGGTGACTTATGCTGCAGCTAGGCTACCTATCAGTATAAACAACGGTTTTAGGTGTTTTTTTTATTAAACAGTAGCAGGGACTTCCAGCTAACAGGTTTGGATAAATTTCTGAAAGCAGAGCTACTGTACCACCTGCCTTCTGGGGCCCTGTCCATTCTGTGACATAAGCAGTCATAATCGTTTTTGATCTGATGGGAGGTTTGGTGTAGTAGAACCTTTAATCAATCAAACAATCAGTTTTCTTTTTATATAATGTTCTGCCTCATTGTCTTAGCACATATCCATCATGTTGTAGTCATTCACCCGGCGCTTTTTTCTATGCAAGTTCTTTCCATGTCCATATGTTTTTTTACAGTTTCCTCCTCTGCTCACAGGTGACCCCTGAAATTGAAAAATTTAATTTAAATACAGCTTTAATATATTGTAAGGAGATATGTATATATATTATTCATGATTTTAGCTTTAAATCTATTCTAGCCAAGTAAAGTTTTCACTGAATAATGAATGACACTTGGGGACACTTGGATACAAACTTATAATCTAAGTGAACTTGTGAAAAAAAATGTGATCTACAGGTTTCCAACATTACCACAGTAATCTGTGTGGTACCATCTCACAGCAATCTTCAAGTTATCTATATTGGGCTATCCTCACAGCAGTAAGGATGGCACAGTGACTTGATAATTTGAGACCTCTCAAAAGGGTTGAATCTCATAACCAGATGTGAAATATTGAAAGTATGCTGATCAGCAATAAAACTGCATGCGTACTATTGGTTAGTTTTCCCTTGTGCCACCAAAACAGCCCTGACCAGTTAAAGCAGGGACTTCAAAAAAACAGCTGGAGGTGTGCTGTGGTATCTGGCACCAAGACATTAGGATTACATCTTGTAAGTTTCAAGGTAACCTTGTTTTATCATCTGGTATTAAACCAGTATTATTCGAGTGGAACTTACCCAGATGATTAGCCTTTGCTCCTCACACATATCTACAAGTTTTTCGTGCCCATGACTCATGTCTTTCCATGGACCACTTATGGGAGGTACAAAGTGGTATAAAAAATTTTCGAGACAAGCTCTGTTTACAAGAAAGTACTTTATTTACTTACGCACTATCACCTTTAAAATAGTCCTAATTTACGTCAATACAGCACTCCCAGCGATCCTGCTACATCTAAAATGTGTACTTCTTTTCAAAGCCTGTCAAGCACCTTCTGCTATTTGCGCTGGATCTCTTCAATTGTGTCAAAACATGACCTTTGAGCTCTATCTTCATCTTTTATATTTGGTCTTTGTTCTAATTTGCTAAAGCACATGGTCAGAATCGCAGCAGTAAGCACCATAAAACCTAGGGAAACTAAGGAAGGTGTATGTTAGTGGTTAAGCCTCTACTGCTACGGCCTTGAGCATGTCCCTTAACCCTCATCTGGTCAGTTGTATGAATGAGATCTTAAGTCACTCTGAATAAGGGTGTCTGCAGAATTCTGTAAATGTAAATGGATGTATTGTACCCAACACTGCTTACAGGAAGCAAGCCAAAAACTGGTGTTTTGGAGATAATCTTACCCAGTTGTCTAACCATCCTTGGTCAAATCTTTGCCTA
Organism: Silurus aristotelis; assembly: GCF_946808225.1. Classification (NCBI taxonomy): domain Eukaryota; kingdom Metazoa; phylum Chordata; class Actinopteri; order Siluriformes; family Siluridae; genus Silurus; species Silurus aristotelis. The sequence goes on from NC_139597.1 coordinate 15,266,241, forward strand.
TTTTTTCTGTCTGTAATGCATTTCAACGCATCAGAGACTGCTCTGCAGTGAATTGGCATCCTGTCCAATGTGTCCCCCAGGTTTTGCTTTAAGTTCCCTTGTATAGACTGCAGGCTTACCCTTGACCATGTGTATTATAAAAAACTTTAGAAAATATATCATAGAAAATACACTATACTGCCAAACGTTTGTGGACACCTGGTCATAAGTATGGTATTTTGAGCATTTAATTCCACATTTATAATTCCTTTCACTCTTCTGGTAAGATGTTCCACTAAATGTTGGCCTGTTGACATTTGTGTTTATCCACCTTAAGGGTGTCAAGTACTGATGTAGGGTGAGGGGGTGCAGTCAGCGTTCCAATTCATCCCAAAGTTGTTTAGTGGGAATGAGATCAATGCTCTATAGCAGGCCACTTATGATTTTCCTCTCCAAACCATGTAAACAATATCTTCAAAGAACTCGCTTTGTGCACAGGGGCATTGCCATGCTGGAACAGGTTTGGGTTTCCAATTTCAAATAAACGCAAAATTTTATTATATCGCATACAAAGACGTTTTATACGTACATTTGGTGCCTCCAGCTTTGTTGTATAGTTTGAAGAAAAAACACATATGGCAGGAAAGGTCAGGTGTCCCAACACTGTTGTTCATATAGTGTAGATTGATGGATAATAAATACTATGTGTTATATAATAAAATAAATAAATAAATAATGAGAAAGCTATAACAATGCTGTCAGTGAGACAGAAGTTCAAGGCTAAGTAAACAAAGACTACTTGTTCTCTCTTCCCTTTGTTATTTGCCTCTGTCTGTTTTCCACCCACGTAGAGAGGAGCGCATATACAGGAGATGAGAAAAGAAGTGTAAGGTGACCTAAGCTTAGACGATGTGTGGTGTTATATATCTCAGTCGTCTTCGATGACAAATTGGATTCAATGTGAGTGTGGATCACTGCTCACTTTTATGTTCTCCATTTGTTAAAAGCTCAGTGTAATGATGAATGACAAATTAAAAGAGATAGCAAGAGAGAGAAAGAGAGAAGCACATTGAAGCTTTAAGCAACTACACAATTTTTTCCCTAATTTCCTACGGCAACTACAAACTGCACAATGACCATTCATGTAATGTCAATTTTTTGTCAACTTGATTTACTCTGCCTGTGAGCGATCCCCAAAGCTACAAGTTTTGTAAGCATGTTTGATTTTTTTGGTGATTAATCATGTTGTTTGAGAACCCCCTCTAAACCTAGTTGCAGTGATAAACAGTGTTGAGAAAATGTCAATGAATCTCTGAGATTAAATCAAATTTAATCGAATCTGAACCCACATTTTCATCCATCTATTTGTGTAGCAGGATGAGGCTTAAATGTAAGCACAATTACATTACTTCTATGAAACGAGGGGTGAGCTTTTTTCATACAGCTTAAAGAGGCGGGTTGCGGGTGGAAAGCCAGACCAAGAAGCCAGAGGAGGGCTGCATGGGCTATCTTCCACCCTTGCCAAAAGTGCCTGAACAGGGCCACTGCAAATGGGATGGATATCTCAGTCTCCTGGGTGGAGAACAGAGGGGGTTGGTAGCTGTGCACAACCTGAAAGTGAGAGAGGCTGGTTGTGGCAGTCGGAAGAATATTATGGGCGTATTTAGCCCAAATACATTTTTTGGACCAGGTAGACGAGTCTTGGGCACTAAGGATGCAGAGGCTAGGCCATAGTTACTGGTTAAGCCTTTCAATCTTGCCATTGGTTAGAGGATGGAAGCCTGAGGAGAGGCTGATGGAAATGCATCCTTCCAAAAATGGGCAAGAAGTGTGGTGCAGGGTAGCGACTCCCTCTCATTATAAAAGTGTAGGTGAAACAAGGCATTTCCAATGCCAAGATCCCAGCCGGTAGAACAGGGAAAAGTTAAACTACCCGAAAAACAGTCCCTATCATGCCTAGTGTGGGCTCAGGTGTTTGGCTGACTGTAGATACTCCAAATTCTGATGGTCGGTCCATACAAAGAATGGAACTTTAAACCCCTCTAGCTAGTGACACCACTCCTTCAGGGCCAACTTGACTCCCGTTCACTGACAGGGTAGTTCTGTTTAGAACTAGACTGAGACTGAGAGTGAGACTGACTGAGTCAGACTGAGTCAGCGGAAAAAAGAAGGCGCAGGGGTGCAGGTGGTTGTCCCAGGCATCTCTCCAAAAAAGAGGCATTCACCTCTACCACAAATTGGCGGAAAGGATCAGGACAGGGGGAGAGGTGACATGACTCTTGAGCTTGATTAAGGCTCATTTAGCCTTGGGGTTCCATCTGAAAGCATGAAGGTAAGTTGGTAAGACCTTGATGAACTGCCAGTAGAACTTGGCGAACCCCAAGAACCCCTGTAACTGCTTTCAGATGCTGCCTTAGGGACAGTCATTTACTGCCTAATTCCTGGCTGGGTCCATTTGGATATTTCAGGTTAAAAGGACAAACTCGAAGGAGGTGGTTAAGACGTGAAATTTGCACTTTTCTGCCTTGACGTATAACCCATTCTGGAGGAGCTGCCCGAGTACTGAATGCAAGTGCTGGATGTTTAATGATTTCTCATGTCCCGAAGCACACATTACCTTCCCATGTGTGGACAAGGTAGTAGGTGTTTCAGCGGTACAATTTAAAGAAGATGGTGGAGCCTTGTAGAGATTCAAAAGCAGAGAACATCAGAGGCAACTGGTAATATTTCTTGTCCTTGATGGCATTCAACCCCGATACTCAATGCATGGACGGAGGCTCTTGTCTTTTTTTTCCACACAAAAGAGTCCAGCACCTGAGAGAAAGGGTGAATGATGCTAGCAGTGAGGGAGTCCTGAATGTATTGGGTCATGGCTATATGCTTAGGCACCGAAAGATGATAGAACTGGCCATGAGGAGGCATAGTTCCAGGCAGAAGACTGATTCAGAAAGCATAGGGACAGTGGTGGGGCAAGAAGGAGGCCCAAGCTTTACTGAACACTGCCGCTGACTGTAAGACCGCAAGGCACCTATTTGGAAGAGGAAGTCGCAACCCCAGAAGTGTCCGTGCAACTGGCTGACACACAGGTGTGGTGGCAAGTCAGAGTCAGGAGATTCTTCCATCCTTCATTTCTCTTGAAATGTTCTCCTTGCTGTTAAATTGATCCAGAACTGTATCAACAAATGCTGAACTGTATGCTAAGTAGATACTGCCAAGCGGCAATCAAAAAAAGTGCAAAACATAGCGCACAATCTACCCAGATTGGTGGCTTGCTGGACGCCTAACCAGTTAACTTTTTATCCACTCATAAAATAACAAATTGATTTCGCAAAATGTAGCTGATACTGTAGTACATAAACGCAAAAAAGCTAGTTATTTCATTACTGTCCATCACTGATTATGTTTTCCTGGCGGGGAAGGATACATTATAGCAACAGCTTTTCAAGCTGCTGGATGGTAGACATCTGGGGTCTCATTTTTCAAAACATGTCTAAAACAAGTATAACATTTGTGCATATGGTGTTGAAAAAAAAAGAAAATTTAGGTTTTGTGCATGTGTATTACGGACAGCTGTACACAATTTCCATTGACAGCAGATTCTAAATAGTTTTGCTTTGCACAATATGTCTCATTCGAACTTTAAATTCATTATATATGGTGAAAATTATCATTAAAAAACTTGTGGTCCTGCTTGTTTCTGACAAAATATAATGCAAAAATGATACCAGTTTTGAAAAATATTGGTCCTTCCATACTATTGTCATATTCGTTTACTAAAATATAAAATTAAGAATTTGCTAAAATATTTTTGTTATAAAACAAGGTGTTTTTGGTAATGCATTTAGTTCTGTTTTGTAGTTTCTTGGTGATTTGCACATGAACAATTCTTCTGTTGCTGTAGGATTAAAGACTTTAACTCTTAAATTCTGTAAAGCTGCTTTAAGACAATGTCCGTTGTGAAAAGCACTATAAAAATAAACTTGACTTGATTTGAAGTTTATAAATTAAATGTAAAAATGATTAACATTGCACTGTGTTAGAATAGCGGTTTTAATTAAAATGCTGTGCATTGAATGTGGTTTGGAGTTAATTTGCATGAGCTACAGTAGCTAGAACCTTCTGGTATTTATTTGGTAAAATAATAGCATACATCAGAGATTCTGATTCTGACATACATCAGAGATTGTAATGTAATGCATGTTATAGTTAGAATTTATAATTTTTTTTTAATGTCAAATATGGTCTTAAAAATCTTTAGGAAAGTCTGCATATTTGAGTCTGGAAAAGTATGGAATTTTAAAATAAAAACTGAACCCTGTATAATGAAGACTTTCACTAACAGTAAGTAAAGACATGTTGCTGGTAGTTTGGTAGTTTATAAGTACAGAACAATATATAACTATATAACTATCAGTGGCGAGCCATTCAGTGGGGACTCACCCGACTTAACCCACCTCTTAATACCACCACCATTACGTCGCAATTATGTCCAAGACCAAATCAATTTCTCTTCCTCAGTAGGCATAAAAATTCTAACTCAGATGTATTCATATGTGTAGAGCTACACACGTGTTTTGCTAGTCGAACTTGGCTGTAACAGTTGGTCAGAGGGAAACTGTTACAGCCAAGTTCGACTAGCAAAACACATCTGCCCAGGGCCGATTAGATTGACATGGCAGCACATAGAGGATGAAATCTGATTGGACAAAAACTCTAACATTCACATACACGTAGTGGAAGCAGTGCAGCCAAGAGAAACGCTACGTAACAAAGAGAATAAACTGTTGGGAATAAGTTAATTTCATGGAACAAATATTAGAACTTAGGTTGTAAATGTAAGTCAGTGCTTCTGATAATGTTTAGGCCAGCAGAGAAGGCTTTGCTGGCCCTGACCGCCTGCCACTATAGAGTGATGTGAAAAGTCTTTGCCCCCTTCCTGGTTTCTTTTTTTTTTTTGCATGTTTGTCACACATTATTATTTCAGATCATCATACTAATTTAAATATTAGTAAAAGATAACACAAGTGAACACAACATGCAGTTTTTAAATGAAGGTTTTTATTATTGAGAGAAAACAAAATCCAAAGCTACATGGCCCTGTGTAAAAAAGTGTTTGCCCCCTGTTAAAACTGTGGTTTATCACACTGATTTCATTTTCTCTAGCCACATCTAGGCCAGATAACTGCCACACCTGCCTGACAAAATGAAGTAGACCAAAAGATTCAGAAACAAATGAGAAAGAAAGTAATTGAGATCTATCAGTCTGGAAAAGGTTATAAAGCCATTTCTAAAGCCTTGGGACTACAGCGAATGTGCGTAAAATGTGCGCAGAATATGCGCAGAATATACGCAAAATGTGCGCAGCTGGCTCCCTCGTGAACTGACCTAATGTGCTCCGCTCCCAAACAAGCCACACCCATAGCTTCTTGAAGCCTTACTCGCAAAGCCCCCCTCAGAGGAAAGAGGCAGAGCTGAATGCTCTTGTCACAGGGGGAAGAAACCACCAAAAGACGTGCTTCTCAAGCCAGTGATTGAGTGCTGGACTGGGCAGGTGAGGTTTGAGAAAGGGAGAAGCATGTCTCGAATTCCTCTGCGAGGTCCATTTGCGAGCCCCAGGAACTGACGTACCTCTGTCAGAGCGGGACCAGAACTGCAGGACCAGAAACCTCCTCGGAGAGTGTCAATCGGGAGCGGAGTGATCGCATTGACATGCGAGCACAGTGCTCGCAGACGGCTCCCTCAAAATTACACACATTATGTCGGTGCGTGGACAACGCAGTCACGTTCCCAAACCATTGCAATGGAGCTCGAGTTCCTGGACCCACTAAAACACATCTAGCAGGGTTTTCCAGGCTACCAGATAGTCTCTTAAGGGAATTAAACTCACAAGGCTGATCTCTGGCTATGCGCAGCTTGAGGAGCCTTCTGAGATTCGGTGAGCCCCCCATCCCCCCGTTGGTGATGTCACGCTTTTCTGTTGCACCAATTAAATATGTGGTTCAGAACGTGGACACCTGGAATCGTTGTTGACACAGCTTGAGTTTCTGAAAGGGAGCCACATATGGCTGGGAAATTCAGGTGTGCCAATATTTTATGTTATTTAGTGTATCTGCATCTTTGAACTTAAATGTAGTTTCAGAAATGACTCCATTATCATTAGCATTAATACGAGCTTTACATGTTCAATGCTGGTACATTTAAGGCACAGCACCATATTAGCTATAAGCAGTGTTGTGTTGACTATTGTTACTATATACATTATACATAAAAGAAAAAACACATATTGATGGATCTGACTCAACTCCTTGGATTAATACATTGCCTTGACTTTAATCATTTACTGACTAACTGACAAAATGTCTCTGTATCCTGATGCTTGTAACACATCTACCTCTAATGGACAAAAACTGGGATATCAGAGGCACAGTGTGCACAGGAGTGACAGTGGCGCCTCTTAAATTCTCAATCTCAGGAGCTGGTGTGAGAATAAAATGCAAAAATGAAGTACTAATACTTAATTGATTAGATTTTTTAGTGTATGATACACCAGTGTGAAAGATACAGTGTGTAGGCAGAAGAGATAAAAAAAAGTCCCTCCTAGTTTCATCAATCATGCATTATTCTTCACAATGTCATTTCTTATTGAGGCACAAAGATATACAGAGAAAGAAACAAAAAGAGTCAGAACAGAGAGGTGGGAAGAGAAGATTTAAAAGTTAAGCTTGAGAAAGACAGAGAATGGCAGATTGAGGGTAAAACTGTGATTGTGTGTGTGAACTAAGTTTTAGATTGAAAAAAAAAATCTGAAACTTTAATGAAGCAAATATACTGCTTCTTTTTTTATCTCACATACATGTGTGCTGCAATGTGAATCACGTAACAGATGAGTAAAGAGGACTCGAAAATCATACTTGAGTAAAAGTATACCTTACTGCAAAAATTACTTACAAAAGTCACCAAAAGTCACAAATGATTGAATAAAAGTTTTTAAGTATCTGATTTAAACAGTACTTGAGTATTTGATGCACTAGTCCTCAAAACCATGTTAGTAAAAAGCCAAAAACAGTTGATTTGTTAGGTTGTATTTCCCAAAATTCAAGTCACATTGTACATCTAAACACTGCATTAATCAAAATTCAGCTTGCCAGAATAAAACAAAGATCAAACAAGTCATTTAAAAAAAAAGGAATCTTTTAAAAAGGTATCCTCAGTTAACAAATTAAATGACACTTAATGTACACTTGTGAGCAAATCATCACCAAATCTGCAGATTATGTACAGGAATCAGAACTAAGTAGTTTACCTCCCGACTCTTCCAGTCCGAGTCATTTGTTCCTTTGTCGCGTGACTCCCATAGATGCTATGCTGTTCCTATCAGGAACTCGAGCTGCGTCGGACCGCTTTAGGAACGTGACTGCGTTGTACATGCTCTAAATATTGTGTGCAATCAGTCAAAAGTGGAGGCAGGCTGGCGGGGTGACACCATGACCAGGAAGTATAAAATGCACATGGAGTGAAGCCGGCGCCAGCTTCTGTCGGTTCACAAAGCGCTCTGTGTGAATTCATGGTTGTTTGTCTGTCTGTCAAAAAAAGAAAAATAAAGACATCGAAGAAAACCAAGCACACTTTTCGGCCATGTGTCAATCACGCGGGGATACACCCAGCCTTTGTGTGGCTTGTTTGGGAGCGGAGCACGCTAAGTCGGTTTTCGAGGGAGCTGAATGCCAGCATTGTGCTCGCATGCCCTGGGGATCGAACCCGGGCTGCAGCGGTGAGAGCGCCACATCCTAACCACCAGACCACCAGGAAACCTCAGTAACAAGTACAAATATTCAATCATAAATGTAGTTAAGAAGAGAGTAAAAGTTGCTTATAACTGTGATACTCAGTAAAACTAGAAGGCAAGAAATTACTTAAATACAGTTATGAAATACAATTGTTTAAATACTTTACACCACTGTCACATACTAGCTTGGGCATGTACATTTGGTGGATAAAAAATGGTGACCACTAGATGGCACGTCAGAATTTCCATCTAGTTTCTCTATCTGTTTTGAGACTTATTGCAAAATGCTGTTAAACAGATTGAGGAGCTGAATTTCTCTATAAAACCCTAATTTTTTTAAATTACAAAAATTTAAACAACTGTATCAGAGATCGATGTTAGTAGACAATAACAGACCAGAGTTCTGCTTAAGCTTGGGATTTGAGACACAACATTCAACAATAGTTTGGTTTATTGTCTTGTTGGGAATTGTGCCCCTATTATTGGCTGTGTAAGGTTTTCATTGCTTTAGTTTCGGAATCTGTTGAACAAATGAGTGATGCACCAAATGATGCACAGTTTCTCTTGGTACACATGAAAAAACAATGTACAAGCCAACCCGTAAAACCTTTAACAAATGTAAAAGTGAATTGTATAGAAAAAATATGGAAATAGAAATAGAAATAGGTAAAAGGAAAGAAAATAAGAAGGTGAATGGGGACTGATTGTGAAAGATAAGTGCACCCCAATCAATGAACAGTGAAAAGTGTAAGGAAAAGAGAGGATTGGTAGAGAAAAAGAAGCTTAAAATAAAACAGTGAGGCAGCAAGGCATTTGAGAGAGAAATTATAGTGACATATGGACATGAAAAAGAAATGAAAGATGGGGGTGGATAGAGGAAACGAGAATGATAATGTAGTGATGGTGATGCAGTGCAAAAAATGAATTTTGTTAAAAGACAGAGAGAAAGGTGACAAGAAAAAGGTGGAAGGAGGGGTGTAGTATGTGGGACAGATGGATTAAGAGAGAAGGATGACTTAAAACATGGGACTATCATTCAATGTTAACAGTATGATTTATAAACAAAGGGTTAGGGTTAGGGATATTTGCTTGGACTGCACCTTTACAAAAAAAGGGGAAATTAGAAATTTTAAAGAAAACTAAAAACAAAGGAAATCCTAATTGGCATGCCAGGCTAACAATAATGTATTAAGTAGGGATGGTAAGATTTACCAATTCACATCAGTACATCGGCATTAAAGTTGATGATTTGAAACATCAATATTAAAAATTGTTCATCGGAAACAAGACATTTGTGACATTTGTATCTCGATGCATAAAAAAAAAATTTACTTATTTGCATCTGTAAAAAATTATATATTTAAATATAATTAGTTATATATGATAGTAGATGTGCAAAACGTATTATTTGGAGACTGACCAATAATTTGTGACCAATATTTTCTATATAGATTGATTTCTCCTCACTAAACTGTTTCTCAAGTGCGTTCTCTCAGCACCACTGCTGAATGTGAATATGAGGTATCAAACACTACAGCGATTGAGGCATGTCCTGAGAGTCAGATAGAATATAGCATAACATGGCAAAAGAAAAGCTGCATCTTCCAGGAAACAAAATAGAAAAAGAATGTCTGGGTTTTTTTTTTTTTTTTTTCTGTTTGTGAAAAGGTCATGCTTTAGAAGTCAGAAGACAATTAAGTAAATGTATGATTTGCTGTCTGTCTGAACCAAAGAAATAAAAGCGAACTAGCCAGATCACATTGAATTGCATAGCATTGTAATTTTTCTGCATTGTATTGCATCAAATCAATAATTAAAATTGGAATACACTGCATCGCCAGCTGTTTCATATGTGTCTTTAATTTAAATTGTGCTCCTATTATTAGTTGTGTAAGGTTGTCATTGCCTTAGTTTCGGAATCTGTTCAACAAATGAGTGATGCAGCAAATGATGCACAGTATCTCTTGGTACACAGTAAAAAGCAATGTACAAACCAACCCGTAAAACCTTTAACAAATGTAAAAGTGAATGGTCTGCTAAATGCCGCAAATGTAAATGTAAATGTAAATTTAAAGTATCGTTGGCTATGCATCGAGATGCAAATCGCATTGGCCTCAGTTATGAATATGCACATCCCAAGAGTTAAGCAAATCTTTATCTTTATGTTCCGGTGTAGCTGTGACAGTCGTGTTTGAGATGGTGACAAATTATCCAGGATAGTTCCAATGTGTTACATTTTGCTCTCAGGTAAAGGATGTACATTACTGAATATGATTTTATAGTAAGTTTCTCACAGACGTTCAAGTGCGCAATGCAACTTACAGTATGACTGTACAATAATTACAACTGTGAAAACCCATCTGCTCAGCACCAAGGACTCCATAGTGGCATAATTCCCTCTAAGCCCTAGGTTTCAGCTTCACTGTGGTGAGCTCGATGTCTCAGGGAAGAATAAAGGGCAGGCGGTTGACAGTTTACCAACAAAAAAAGCCTCACCGTCACGGTTTTACCTTTCAGTCTGTACTTGCAACACTAAACACACACGCGCACACACACACACACACACACACACACACACACACACACACACACACACACACACCTTGGTGTATCTCTCTATTTCACTATTCACTATTCTTGTCTTACCCTTTTGATCCTTTGTTAGTGACAGACAGTAAAATTCTTTTCATCAAATAAATCAGCTTTTAGTAAGATGGGCCAGACACATGATTAGCCATGATATGGAGCCCCTGGAGCATTGAGAGTTAAGAGTTTTAGTCCTGGGGGTTGAACCCTAGGATATCAAAGAGCCCTTAAAGATTTGTTAAATAAAATAAAATAAAGTACTGCAAATGTCTCTTAATTATGAGAGCATGTACTGTATTTTGGTTGGCTTGATCAGGCATAACATTATGACCACCTGCACAAAATTGTGTTGGTCCCCCTTTTGCTGCCTAAACAGCCCTGACCTGTCGAGCAGGTCAGAAGCAGAAAAAAGGGCAAGTGGAAAGATTTGAGCGAGTTGAAATGAAGGGAACAGCTCTCTCTTGGCTCAGGTCTGTCTATTTGACTATCCATTTGTTGAGTTCTCAACACTTTCCAAGTTAAAGTTTGGTGTCTTTTACTGCTACTACACACTGAGACAGAAATACCACCCAGAGAAGCTACATAATCTGAAAGTTTACCTCTATCTGCATGTGGACATAGTAAAAGTACTTTTATCTTATCTGAGTTAAACAGAAGGAAGTTATCAAGTATCCACTGTCTAATGTCCTTTACACATAACTCAACATTGTTAAGCTGAATTCTCTTATCTGGTTTTGCTGAAACTAACAGCTGTGTATTATCAGAATACCAATAGAAGCTAATACCGTGTTTATGTATAATTTCATCCAGAGGCAGCATATTTAAAGAGAATAACACCAAACTTTACCTCAGAAAGTGTAGAGAACTCAACAAACGGATAACGATCAGTCAAATAAACAGACCAGACAAGACAGACCAGACAAGGGAGAGCTGTTTCCGCCCAGATGAGGATAGTTCTCTTTTACATTCTGGTTCCACTCAAGGTTTCTTGCTATCAGTGGCGGGCGGTCAGGGCCAGCGAAGTCTACTCTGCTGGCCTAAACACTATCAGAAGCACTGACCTACATTTACCACCTAAATTCTAATATTTGTTTCATGAAATTTTATTAATTTATTCCCAACAGTTTATTATCATTTTGTAGCTTTTCTCATGGCTGCACTGCTTCCAGTACGTGTATGTGGATGTTAAATCTTTTGTCTAATCAGATTCCAGCCTTTATGTGTTATAATGTCAATGTAATATGCCCAGAGCCTGCAAAGTTAATTCTGCTGGCCTTTTTTTTAACTATAGTCTCCTTAAGAAATAGCTGTTTTTTTAACCAATCAGATTTCATATTCCTCTCACAGGTCCAGCTAGCTGGCCCAGAGTAGCATAAGCATTTTTCCATCCTCTGATTGGTTGGTCAAAGGGAAACAGTTACAGCCAAGTTCGACTGGCAAAACATGTGTGTAGCTCTGCACACATGAATACATCTGACTACAAACTTTTTTATGCTTGCGGAGGAAGAGAAATTGATTTGGTCATGGACATACTTTAAAATCCATTTTCAAGAAAAGCTAGACTGAGTATGCATCTCTGGTGAGAAGGTTGTATTTTATTTACATTTTAAAGTTTTTGTCATGTTATTAGACAAATATTGATTCTGAACTTTTACAGATGATGTAGGTGCACAGTTTCGGTTGTAGTGTAGAGGTTTGGCTTCATGTTCAACAGCTACTTTAGATTTTGTCCAAAGAGACATGAGTCACAAACGGCAATCAATTAACCGGGAAGTCAATGACTCCATGCCTTATAGTGCCCTACCTAAAAAGTGTAATGGGTCCCTAGGCAAATGCAATGGATTCTTAATGTAATTCTTGATATCATCCCCAGGAGTCTCAACAGCCATTCTGAGAGGTCTTTTATGAAGAGACAAAGAAAAGGGGCTGTTTTCTCTCAAACAAATGAAACACTCAGCCACTGACTATGCTGTCAGGTTCTATTATTGACTGATCATTGACTAGTTTTCAAAAGCATGTTGTTTAGTCATTTTCTTCAAATTGCCACTGCCATGGAAACAGCAGAACAGGGTCTAATTTACATCTAATGTCGGCAAAACATTTTGCCTGACTTGTTCTAACATAATTTCCATTCCATATCTATCTATCTATCTATCTATCTATCTATCTATCTATCTATCTGTCTGTCTGTCTGTCTGTCTGTCTGTCTGTCTGTCTGTCTGTCTGTCTGTCTGTCTGTCTGTCTGTCTGTCTGTCTATCTATCTATCTATCTATCTATCTATCTATCTATCTATCTATCTATCTATCTATCTATCTATCTATCTATCTATCTATCAGTTTTAACTATGTTTACTTGGTCAGTTCTAATATATAGTAAACACTCACAGTAGTTTATTCATTAGTCTTGCCAATTCTCTAGCAGCAAGATCTGAACCTTGTTCATATATGTTAAAATTAAACTTCTAAAAAATTTTAAACAGTGGGGTAGTCCTAAAATGATATACTATTACCCCTAAACAAACAAACAAAAGTAAAAATACAGTGTCCAAAAAATGACGTGTTTGTTTGCTTAATAATTTATGTCAATTATTGTCGTAATTAACATTAATTATTAAGCAAACAAACACGTCATTTTTTGGACACTGTTATTTTCCTTTTGTTTGTTCCCTGGTGGTCTAGTGTTTAGGATGCGGCACTCTCACTGCTGCGGCCCGGGTTCGATCCCCGGTCAGGGAACCAACCCCAGCCATTAGGGTTACACAAGAAAGGTAGGGCATCCAGTGTAAAAACATGTGCCAAATCAAACATGCAGATGATCCGCTGTGGCGACTCCTAATAGGAGAAGCCGAAAGAAAGTTTTTATTATTATTACGACAGTTACATTTAAATGTGTCATTTGTGCATACACTTCTAAACTAATATAGTATATAGACATATCCTATGTTATAAAACATTTTACTTACAATATTTAACAAAAAGTTACATTGAATTATGTGAAGCGCTGTTGATTCTTAGTACAATCCTAACATAATCCCAACATATCCATCTCACTTTACTACTTTATGTTTAATTAAATTTAATTACTTGCTATTTACAGTTATATACAGGTGAGCTGCAGTTGCAAAAGAAGTCAAAGCCAGTGCCTTATGAATCAAGTATAAACTTCATAAAGGTATATATAAATATTGGAGACAGAAGAGTGCGCAATTGCAATTACAGTTAATTGACTAATATTAATCTATAGATGTTGTTATTGACAGCCCTTGGGAAAAAGTAAGCATACTGCATATTAGAGGTCGGCCGTTCCCTGGTTTCACCGATTAATGGGCACAGAGAGTCGAATGCTGAAACTATTGGCTAAAGAGTTTACCGAGTTTTTCCGGCTTCCGTCTGTTGCTGGAGCAGCTGAGAAGTTCTGCTGTCGTTACGAGACGAGGCAAATCACTGACGCCACTGAGAGACTTAGTGCTGCACGGAGAGTGCTATGTTATATTTATTATGAATAATTTATTTATTATATACATATTTATCAATTTAGCACATTTTCAGGATCAATTGATTAATCAGTTATCAGCAAGTAAGATCCAACGTAGATATCAGTGTCGGTAAAATCCACTAACCATTTACCTCTTCTGAATATGTATACGTATGGCCCTGACAACACAACTGATCTCTACCCATTGCCTGTTCATTTGCCAACTCTTAGGATTCCAAGTTGATACCTGATTGTGTTTTGACTCTTGCATAGTGTATTGTTTTGGATATTAAATTGTTTATCTGTACTTTCCATAACACTGTCCTGCATATGGATTCTAAACCTTTTCTGGAGTCTATTATGTTGAACTCTCCATGTTAAAATTTTTTCTTTTTTACATATACACAATGTCTAATAGAACCCCAAATGTAATTGTAATGTCTACACCTGATTCATTTCGACTGTGTTAAACTTTACTTGGCTTTACTTAGTGGTTTACATTTAGCGCAAGTAATATTGCTATTCATGATTGCTAGCTTGAAAGTTTCTGAAGTAAATCTTTTGAGAAAATCCAAAATTAGGATGACATCAAAGTATAGCCTCTGGCCTTAACATTGTTCTTATGGGTGTTTGTGTGTAGATCTCCTGGCTGTTCCGAAACACCCGTATGCAGCGATGGAGAACTGGGGACTTAGTGTGTTTGTTGAGCAGAAGATTTTGCTGGATCCAGAAGTCTCCTCTTTCTCCTACCAGATGGAGCTCACTATGGTGGTGGTGCATGAGATCTGCCACCAGGTACAACAAACACAAACACACACACACAGTTTATAATAAACACACTTACATATTAAACTCATTTGCCATATTACATGCTATGGCAGGTAACTATCCAACAACTACAGTGGGTACGGAAAGTATTCAGACCCCCTTAAATTTTTCACTCTTTTTTATTTTGCAGCCATTTGCTAAAATCATTTAAGTTCATTTCTTTTCTTCATTAATGTACACATAGCACCCTATATTGACAGAAAAACACAGAATTTTTGACACTGTTGCAGATTTATTAAAAAAGAAAAACTGAAATATCACATGGTCCTAAGTATTCAGACCCTTTGCTCAGTATTTAGTAGAAGCCCCCTTTTGATCTAATACAGACAGGAGTCTTTTTGGGAAAGATGCAACAAGTTTTTCACACCTGGATTCAGGGATCCTCTGCCATTCCTCCTTGCAGATCCTCTCCAGTTCTGTCAGGTTGGACGGTAAACGTTGGTGGACAGCTATTTTTAGGTCTCTCCAGAGATGCTCAATTGGGTTTAAGTCATTGCTCTGGCTGGGCCATTCAAGAACAGTCACAGAGTTGTTGTGAAGCCACTACATCGTTATTTTAACTGTGTGCTTAGGATCATTGTCTTGTTGGAAGGTAAACCTTCAGCCCAGTCTGAGGTCCAAAGCACTCTGGAGAAGGTTTTCGTCCAGGATATCCCTGTGCTTGGCCGCATTCATCTTTCCCTTGAGTGCAATCAGTCGTCCTGTCCCTGCAGCTGAAAAACACCCCCACAGCATGATGCTGCCACCACCATGCTTCATTGTTGAGACTGTACTGGACAGGTGATGAGCAGTGCCTGGTTTTCTCCACACATACCGCTTAGAATTAAGGCCAAAAAGTTCTATCTTGGTCTCATCAGACCAGAGAATCTTATTTCTCACCATCTTGGAGAACTCCATGCGGGTTTTCATGTGTCCTGCACTGAGGAGAGGCTTCCGTCGGGCCACTCTGCTATAAAGCCCCACTGGTGAAGGGCTGCAGTGATGGTTGACTTTCTACAACTTTCTCCCATCTCCCGACTGCATCTCTGGAGCTCAGCCACAGTGATCTTTGGGTTCTTCTTTACCTCTCTCACCAAGGCTCTTCTCCCCCGATAGCTCAGTTTGGCCGGTCGGCCAGCTCTAGGAATGGTTCTGGTCGTCCCAAACGTCTTCCATTTGAGGATTATGGAGGCCACTGTGCTCTTAGAAACCTTAAGTGCAGCAAAAAATTTTTTGGAACCTTGGCCAGATCTGTGCCTTGCCACAATTCTGTCTCTGAGCTCTTCAGGCAGTTCCTTTGACCTTAATGATTCTCATTTGCTCTGACATGCATTGTGATCTGTAAGGTCTTATATAAACAGGTGTGTGGCTTTCCTAATCAAGTCCAATCAGTATAATCAAACATTTCTGGACTCAAATGAAGGTGTAGAACCATCTCAAGGATGATCAGAAGAAATGGAGAGGACCTGAGTTAAATATATGAGTGTCACAGCAAAGGATCTGAATACTTAGGACCATGTGATATTTTAGTTTTTCTTTTTTAATAAATCTGCAACAATGTCAACAATTCTGTGTTTTTCTGTCAATATGGGGAGCTGTGTGTACATTCATGAGGAAGAAGAATGAACTTAAATGATTTTAGCAAATGGCTGCAATATAACAAAAAGTGAAAAATTTAAGGGGGTCTGAATACTTTCCGTACCCACTGTATATCATGATATGACATTTATTCAATTTTGGTCTACATAATTTATTTTCTGCTAAAGCTACATATGACTGTTTTTCCCAGACCACTGCACAGTTACATCCTCTTCACAGCGGTAAATACCTGCCTGTCTCTCTGTAAATGCTTAACCCAGGTCTACCTTTAGAGTTTGTAGGTGGAAATTATATAATCAGAATATCAATCATTGTATCTACCAGAGGCATTTTTGCTCACTGACAGATTAACACCAAGTTGTCAACTCATAGTGTATGAGTGGAAACCTTGTAGACTAAGTGTCTGTACACCCCTCCAACATCTACTAGAAAGGGTATTATTATTATTATTACAATCTCCTGTGATAAGACTTGACAGATCCCTCACACAAGCTGCCTAAATGGACATTTAAAGATCCAGAAAATAGATTTTGTTAGATCATGTGATTGGTTTAGGAATTGTGTCAGCAGGTTGACGGTGATTCATTAAATATGAGCTTTTAGAGCAAGTTGTATCATCCCCTGCATCCCAACCTAAAGCATTGTAATACCTGATAAGTATAAGACATGTCTATTAGTGATGGGAAGATTGGATAATTTTAGTAAGTTGATTTTTAAAATCTTTAAATCTTTAGATTATTTTGTTTCTTTGATCAGAAATAAAATAAAATAAAATTTTCACTAATCAGCCCCCCAACTTACTATAGTTGGTATGTATTGGTATAGTTGGTATGTGCTAAACTGCCATGCAAGCAGTTTAGCACATACCCCAGGATGGTCTGATTGCAGTTTAATTTTTTTTTTTTCAATGATGTATCATTTCATATTCATGGTCATCCCAACATAAAGCCTTGTAAGCACTGATAAGAAGTAAGTGATATCTATATAATGTTTAAAAAGACAGTATTTATCTTGATGATAATGTTATTTGCATATTGTAAGGTTTACGGTACAGCTAGCCTAAGTAGTAGCTTGTCATTTAGTCAAAACTTACTCTGCTTAAGTTAAATGCTGTTCAATCAGTGAGGGAACATCTCTGATTGTGATTTACTAAAACCAAGCAGGTAAAAGTGTGTCCCTTTATTCCATCATCCACTGTGAAAACTATCAGTATAAAATCAGTACACATCCCTATTTCAGCTCCATCACATAGGTGTCCAGTAAGCCATAACTGCCTGAACTAGAAAATTTACTGCCATGCAAGCAGTTTAGCACATACTCCAGGATGGTCTGATTGCTAATTTTATTTTATTTTTTAAATTATGGTTCGATATGACAGGAACTGACTAAGAAAAGGAGACACAGACTGAAAGTGAAGGCGAGACTGATGGAAAATTGTTGAAATAGAATAAAGCGAACAGAAAACAAACACACACACACACACACACAAAGAGTGGAAGAGTAAATTGGATATCTGGGGAATCTAAAACCAAGAGACAAGCATAGTTTCTGTCCTAGTACCACACAGGGTCTACTGGGATTTTCTAAATTAGGATTACTTCTGTGTGTTATTTATTTATTTCTTCATCGAAATGGTCAGCATATGAACAGTTCTAATTAACTAATTCATTATCTGTGCTTTCCAGAAAGTAGGATCTAGCATGTAACTGAGGAGGCCACAATATCCTTTAGAGTTTATTCAGTTTACAGTTTAATGGATTACAGTATAATATGTGTGGTTTGTGTGATACTGCAAGCGACTCTACCGAATATTCTGCAAATACTGAGGTTGTGTCTTTCTAAAAATAGCGACAGCAGTTGACGATGAATCATCTGAGGCACTGGCTGCTACAAAGCAGCTCACAGTTGAGAGTTGAGAGTGACAGGCATTCTGATTAGTCCAGCATGACAGTAGAGACTGTGCTCACTCAAAGTTACAGTATACTGATATTGCTATTGAGAAGAAAAATCTTTTAGCAGTTGATTTGATGTTTCAAGAACACATGGAAGATTTTCCAAGATAGAAGAACGTGTTGCACAGTGGTGTGCAGTTTTGTTTAATGGAGTGATAAATTGTGTTTCAAAACATTATATACGTAAAATGGACAGGTGGATGCAAGTGCAGGTTAATATTTCATTCATAGTGCAAACATACAAGAAAAGACACAAAAACAACACAAAATAACCAGAAACATGAACAAAAAAACATTACTTGGACAAGATGAGGACAATGAATTATTAACTCTGAGTTAGTGTAGTCCAAAAAGGTCACGGAGATTTAAATCTCAAACTGTTTATTTATTTATTTTTTATCAAAGGAACACCTTTATAAATTAAAGTGCAATAACAAAATAAAAAAAATACAGTCCATGGCTGGACTCGAATGTTATGCACTTGCTCAGCAAAAATAAAATATTCGGTTATATTGTCATTTATGATAATGAGAGAAATCGAAAATGCAGATTAAGAATTCAAACTGTGAACACATATCAAATCGACATCTTTCGAATCGCACATCTTCTGTCTTGTCTGTCTGCATCTTTATTTCTTGTGAGCTAAGCACATTTTTCTCCCACTTATCAATCAGTAGTTTTCCGGGGGGCACGATTTCTTTCCACTTGCGATATTTTTATTATTATTATTATCAGTATCAGACTTGATTTAAAATGTAGATAATTACAATACTTTAAACAAAACACACTTACCTGTAAGTAAAAGTAAAATTACAGATTTAAAAACTACTTTAAAAAAGTACACAAATAAAAACAACTACAGTAACATAAGTAAATGTAATTTGTTACTTTCCACCTCTGCAATTAGCTGCAAATGAAATGATGCGACACTGTTAGTAAAGTGGAATAGCTGATGGGAAGTTTAGTACATGGTCATTTTTTCCATTTACGGCATTTGGCAGATGCCCTTATCCAGAGCGGCTTACAGTACAACTGAGCACTTGAGGGTTGAGTGCCTTGCTCAGGGGCCCAGAAGTGGCAGCTTGGTGGTGCTGGTATTTGAACTTGAGTCCAGTCAGGAAATATGCAGATGCTTCAAGAAAACGGTAACCTTAGCATGAACATGACAACCTTATAAACTTATCTGAGAAAACACTGAGGTGCAAATCCATGAATTTCAGTGGCTGGTGTGAAGTCATGGCCAATGGCAATGGCAAAAAACTCAGTAGACAACTTCTAATTAACTGTGGGAAATAATAAGATATTCTGTAAAACATTTAGGGAAATTCAATATATTTTGACCCAGTTAGCATATCAAAAGTCATTGTGCCCCTGTTATTAAAAATTTCTTTATTGACATATTTATTAGTTTGTTTGTGTATTCATTCATTGCAAGTTTTAAATTTTTTTTTTAATTTCTCCTAAATTAAGCTTTTGAAATATGCATGGCAGAAATAAGAAAGGGGGTGATAAAAGAACACATTCGGAGATGATTTAACTTTACTCCACTGCAGTAAATGTACATTATGTAATTATAGGGAAATGATTGATACACAATCTAGTAAGCTTTCTCATAATCAAATTAAACTTAAACATTAAAACAATCCCATAATTGCTTTTAAGTCCAACTACTGGATCTTATTTCTTTACTGTTTACCAAACACTTTCTATTGATTTTTACGTTAGAACACTACAAAGTATACAGCACTATTGCTGTTTTCACTACTGTAACTTCCCTGCAGGATAAATCACTTGGATGTACTGTAAGTAGTGGGATTTTTGAAGAAATTAAATAGATAATGTTACAATAATGATAATCGACATATCAGGGACAATCAACAATAATAAAAAGTAAAACAATATATAACAATTTTCAATATAATTAATCTTAAATATTGAGATTGTATATTTGCATTAAGCAATTCTACTACACAGACTTAGTAATATTAGCAATAAAACCAGTCTTAAAACGCTATAAACCTTTATGCCGATATCTATCAGATATTTAATAGAACCATAACTGTACAAAACAGTTACTTCCAGGATTCCTTCACTAGAACTCAGTGATAGAAATTAGCTTTCAGAGGCTATTCAGCATCTTTCCAGGAGTAGATTGACTACCTCTATACAAAACACTCTGTAAACACTTCTGGGGGCTACTAGGCAATGACATTTATGATGTATTTTAGGAAATGCTCACAGTGGGGCCAACTACTAATGAGCTGTCAGGGAGACTTTCTTTTACTACTTTCCACAAAACAAGGAACATTGGGGTTAGAGAAAAACCTGACGGCTTGTACCTCTGAGTCTACTATAAAATAGTATTAAAATGCTTAGCCAACAGATTTAAAAAGTATTTGGACATTCACAATAACAAAGAATATTGTTATACAGTAATGGACAATATTTTATGTGGGGAAAGTATATGTGATATTAATTAAGGAACGTTTATTTTATGAAGAAAATACTTTTGATGTACTGTAGTACACAAACTTACTGTATATTTCTATTTTTGTAATTAGAGGGACCTTTATTACTTGTCGATTTTGTCCATTCTCATGTTGTGAGCATACATTTTTTTTATTTTTTTTATTATTTTAACAGGCAATCCTATACATGGAAACTTTTCTGTATTGATATATGCAGACAAAGACACATTTATTTTATTACAACCCTTGAATTGATTATAAGTGTATGGAAAAAGCCTAGTGTTAAAATTGAACATAAAAATAAATGATATATATACTGTATATTTCAGTCAACTGGAAACGTATGCAGCATTTGTAGAGAATTTTTTATTGTACAGTCCACGCCCCATAATTTGCGGTTCAGATCTCACGTCTCTGAGAATTTTTCATTTCGAACTAATGGATTAATGGTTGCGGATTATCTTACCATTTGCTGGATTCTGCAGCGGGACAGAATGTTCAAGAACGTTAGGAATAACATTTTAAACTATGTGTTCTCTAAAAAAAAATCATACAATTAAAAAAAAAAACATTATTGTATTAAAGTGACATAATGTATAGATGAATTAATTAGGGTACCATAGGACCTGCAGGGGTGCGTCCAAAATTCAAGCATTTTCAGAACTTGTGGGGGTCTTAGAACGGAACCCCTGCAAGTTCCAGGGGACCACTGTACATACCATTGCAAGGCATCACACATCAATACATTAAAAACTACAATACCTCAGCTGGGACCATGGAATAGCCAAATTAGAAAAATAAGAAAACTTTAGAGACGTCAGGGCAAAACAGAGATTGATCGGGTCAGTAATGTAGGGTGGGGGTTTGTTTCTAAGGTCCTATGACTTGGAATGGCTTTATATTAGTTCAGTATTACACCATTAAGCCACAATAAAGACCACTGTGTTCTTGAAGTGCTTCTAAGGATCTTGTGATTGATTGTAAATGCAGTACTCTAGTCTAATATGTCTAGTCTAGTATGATTATTAGAGCATAATTTCGAGAATTTAAAAGATCCATAGTCAAATTTAACAAGGCCTGATTAATTATTTTTTTTGTAGGTTCCAAAAATTAAATTTTAATAACAGATTAGGAAATCTAATTAATTAAGAATTTAAAATTGTTGGGTTTTTTTTAAGAATTGGATGCATGTTTTCAACATATTGAAACAGTGCCAGAGATAAATCAGATGTTTATTTGTCTCTTGTAAAGAGATGTGATGGAATAGAATTACAAAGACAAGCAGTTTGTTTTGTGTGACAGAAAATCTCCTGAAACTCCTGAAAGTCCTCACACAGTTTGAAGACACGTCAGTTTTTACAAATTAGATAGAAAAAGTACAAAATTAATTAATAGAATTACAGTAACAAAACAACAACAAATAAAAATAATCTGTCACAGCTTCTAAATACAATTATTATTAAGGTTTTCAAATTTAAACAGCTCTCTAAAAAATCGCCAGTCAATGAAAAAATAAAAATGATTCAAGAGTGCATTCCTTTTTCACAGGTACAGCCACCTTAGCTTCTGATGGGGATATAAAAGGTCCTTAAAGAGTTTTTTTGGCACTGAAAATGATAAATTATAGAAAGTCTTCAAAGCACAACAATGCACTTAGATCGATAGACTTGTGTACCTTCACTGTACTTACCAGAAGAGTAAGGGCAAAAATCGGTGACTTAAAGATCTGTGTTTCTTGGCCTTTTACACTTGTAATATTTTAAGAAAAATTGTCTGGACTAAAACGATGGCCTGGAGCAACCTGAGCGTTTCATGTTAACAGCTTTAATTATACTGACATATGAGCTTCAGTTCTCTGTAGTATGAACCAGAAGTACAGCACATTTCATGACTATCCATTTGAGAGGTGACTAGGTAGAGCTCAGGTTCCCAGAATGCAATGGGAATCTCGTCTTTGCATTTCGGATCAATTGTCCACAGTGCTAGCAGATGCCTCCAGGATATCTTTAAACACCAACCTCTGTAGACTCTAGAGAAAATAAGTATCAGTGTCCAATATTGTCTCTGTGGAAAATAAGCATAAAGCAATAGGATAGTTGATGTCAGAAAATGTACCCCAAATTAGAAATTTGAAGTGAAAGGCAATTCGTTGTGCTGTAGCTACAAACATACATAAAATATTTGACTATTTTGTGGTTGGAGCAGGGCAGGTTCTAGACATTTGGAAACCCTAGGTAAATTTTATATCTCCCTTTTTCCATCCACCATTCAAAAAGAATAAAAAGCACTTGAAACAAATCGTTTCTAAAAATTTTATTAATACAAAACATATCAGTACTTTTATATATTTACTTAACTGTGCATATTAATTCAACTTTAACTAAGGTCAACATTAAAACAAAGAAAACTCATATAAGGTAATCTAAACCAGCTCTTTTTCCTATTATTATTCCTTGGCCATGGCCACCTAGCTGCAATTGCTGTTTTTATTTACAAACTTTAACTTTTTCTTCAGTATTTTGAAAGTCAGCTTGTGACGCAAAGTCACTGTACATTCAAAGTGCCATACATATGCAAATTTTAAATCTTAACGCTTCACGGCGCTTGCGCTGTTTTGAACTCAGTATACATTGGCTGCAAATCATGATCCATCTTCAAATAATGCTGCTGTGAATTGGCAAAAAAAGGCTTTATTTTAATAATACATTATAATAAAAAAATTGGAAAATGATAGTGCCTAATAGATTGTGCTTTATGATCATTGAATAATATTTGTAAAACCTATAGATAGAAATAAGACAAGGTCAATCCAAGCAGCTGTAGACTGTTCTAACTACATGGCTGATTCCTTGATGTAGATGTTGCACAATATTACATTTATATTATATATTATATTGATGTAGATGTTTCACATTGATGTAGTTGTTGCAATATTATATTGTTCTACACTCATTTTACCAGAGTAATGATCTTCATACACAGGATTCAAGTTGTGAACTAGCTGCATATAAGATCGGGATGTGAGTAGTACCTTTGACTGTTACATACTGATGCTTTGATGTTGGAGAACAAACGTGAATATTTCCTTACCACTGCATCCTCTGGCTGTCAACTTTAGTTTGTTTTTGTCTTTATTAAAAAGAAACATCGATAATAACCTTATATTCGATATATCAGGTTTTCTGGATTTTTACCAGTCAGTCATTTTTACCAAATTATATAACAGTATGGATGTGATAACAGAAAAGCCCTGAAGCACAGTGCTGCCAGTCAATGAGGTTTTGCATCTGTAGATGATAGATAAAACCAGGCAGATTTTTATTTTTTTTTCACACAGTGACTGAATTGCTTTTGCAATTTGAGCCTCTCTTTGGGAATATGCATGAGCGAGGAAATATGTATATTCCTGACATTTATGGTTTATTGATGTAAAAAAAAAAGAAATCCTCACATGACCTCAATGCCAAATTTATTTAATTTTTATGCAAATATGACTTAATATGATCCACTGATTCTGCAGGGAATACCATTGAAACAAGAAACATGTAAAAAAATTAAATAGCTGTTATTGTATTTCCATTTTGTCCTTACTTATATAGAGTACAAAACTTAATTATAAATAAAACAAAATTAAAAGCGTGTCAATGTTACGCATTAGTTTGCTACTTTCCCACTTAGCATCCACCTGCTGTGAAGTGTGTATTTGTGAACAGCAGGGATAGTTAAGGGTAAACAGGTTGTGAATGAGGGTGTGTGGAAGAGTCAGAGGAGTTTAACACCATATGAGTCAGAGGAGGTTAACATCCAGGGCTCTTCTCCCCTCATTAGCAGTAGACACACTCTCTGTGGGAATTTGCATAAGCGGAAAATATTAGAAATCCTAACATTTATTTATTTATCCTACATCTATTTGGGTCGAAAAGGAAAAATAACATTAATTCTTAGCTCTGAAGGTCTAATTCTGTGAGTCTCCACGCCATGCTTACATTAACACTCAAGGCCTGGTATCATGATCGGAAGGGCCCTTCAGAAATATAGAACTCTCCACAGTCTTTGTTACCAACAGACACACACACACACACACACACACACACACACACACACACACACACACACACAGAGCAATCAAATTAAGATTAAGATGTGTGTGTTGTGCAACCATTCAGGCATACAGGCTCAATTACAGAGAGCAGGACTGAGTGTCTGTGGGTGGTGTATTAAAGGGGGGTCTAATGGTTAGAGTGATGTTAATGTCCAAATCTCTCTGGAGATTTTTTTTGCTTGTTGTTAATTAATGGCCATTTTCAAAGTCACCCACTTAAGTCTAAATGTTTTGTCAATATTTACAGAAGGAAAGTTAGGTGCATTCAAAGAAGGATGCAGCAATTAATGGGCTCCCCAATTTAGATTATGTAAATAACCTCTGTTTAGTTTAAGCCTGACTTTTGAATATATTTCTTTGATTTCTTTGGGGTTTTAATAGTGTCTAGACCAGGATTTTGTAGATCACTAACATAAAATGCAACACTTGCTTTTAATGTGCATACAGTTTAAAGCATGCACGATCTGATGTAAGGCACAGATGCAAGTTAAGGTACAGGTAGTCCCCGAGTTTACATTATTTTTGTATCTTTACAAAAATATTGTAAAAGTATTTATATTTTTCTTGCTCTATTAAAATTTTTGTATGATACGGTTGGATGCTGCCAGGATGTACGCATCTCCTGCCTTGTTAGATGCCATACTTTCGCCAGCGGTAACCAGAGTTCTGCTGTTTTGCTGTTAGAGCACATATTGTTTTTTGTGTTTTGGGTGTTTCAAAGCCCAATTTTTCACTTTTGTCTATCTCTGTTTTATCAGTGCCGCTGGACACTGAAACAGAGCCTGTTTGGCTATGAACTCCAGTCACAAACCAGCACTTGTCCACGCATCGATTGCCACATAAATATATACTGTATAATTTTTATTATTTTTTATTATTTTACTTTTTATTTTATAACACAGTTTTTAGGTAATCTCTCAACTACAATATATCTTTTGTAAATTTAGTCGCATACTGATTCATCACATTACATTCAACCAATAAAGAATAGTTGAAACCAGAGATGTTTATGATATGAATCCACAAATATGCAGTGTTCAAATGAAGAACTGCTTAATATAAAAGTACCATATAAAATTTTAAAAACTACTTTTATAATTTCACTCTGATGGTGTCACTTTGGTTGGTCCAGATCCATTATGGGTAGTCAGCCATGTCATTGACAGAAATAACACCTATCCTTAGCACCGTTTTTAACTTTTTTTTATACTTATATGTGTTTGCATTTCACTGGAAATAATACTAAAGATGCAGCTGTAGCCTCAGTGGAGTCAGCTGTTCTAAAATCATAGACAAGCCCTCCTGACTTACTGTACACAATTTCTGTTTTTATTGCAGGGCCAAAAGATTTTTGTTCAATGTTTTGAAAACCCCTTACTAAACTGGAATCAAGTCAGGATCAGCCACAAATGATGGTCAAAAAATAGTTGTGGTGTTCTAGCGAAGAGAAACCCAGAACTCATTTTTGCAAATCATGTGGAACAACAGAATGAAAACAGATGTATTTTCTCAGTGGGATGACCTACACATAAACTAAATCAGAAATAAGAGAGATCGGCAGTCAGTGGCTTGCAACTGAGACCTGATAAAGCAGGCTATTGAGTTGATGGTTAATGGTTTTTCTCCTGATGCTGACATCAGGAAAACACCTGGAGAAACACATTGGAAAATTTAACTTCCATAGTGAGGCACACCCTTGACAGAGGTAGAGAGTAACAACTTACATGTACTTATGTTACTGTAATTGAAAAGTTTTTTGTGTACTTCTCCTTTTAATGTAAATTAAAAAAATTTAAATGTGATTTTACTTTTACATAAGTATGTTTTGTTTGAAGTATTGTACTTAACTACATTTTAAATCATGCCCTATAATTGAGTTAAAAAATAAATAAATAAATAAAATAATGCAAGGGCAATGAATTCGCACCTCAGAAACTACTGCATTGATTGATTGATTCATGGAAGAACAAACACTCTAAACTCACAAGAAAGACAGATGGAGATGGACAAGACAGATGCCAGTGATGCAGACCCAGCCGAAAGCAAAATGCAGTAAAATTTAAATTCAATGCGTGCGCTCACTCTATGAATCCTGAATTTTCAATCTGCATTTGCGATTTCTCTAATCATAAATGACATTATAATGGGAGATTTCCTCGCTGTGAAAGTGCATAACTCACATTAGACTCATAACTAAATTTTAAATGAACTACTTTTTACTTTTACTTGAGTAGATTTTTAGACCGGTAAAAAATTTCATTGAAATAACCTTCTTTCACACTTTACTTTTGCCAACAGTTCAATGGCTTGGGGCATATCAAACTTTTGTTTTGAATTGTTTGGTATGACCGAGTAGCATGAGTTCTTCAAAGAAAAAATTGCAAAATGCTCTCTAGATATGTGGAGCAACAATTGAAGAGGGTGTCTGACTGTACTGGATCGACAGTTCTTATGTCATTGTTGAAGATTGTTATCAAGCTTTATAGACATCTGATACAAGTTCTTAAAACCCAGAACTGACATTAAGTTGCAGATTTGTCGTTCATTTCATCTGCTAGATCTTGTTATGTAGGTTTTTATGAACATCTCTCAGCCACTCTATACAGCCAGAGTATGGAAGCCATTGGACTATTCATATTTACTACAATTACACTGTTAACTACACTTTAATACAGTTGTTTCTGTACATTTAGCTCTTGGGTATGGACTAACCTCTACAGCATTGCAAGTGGAATCCCTAAAATTATGCATCATACTGCTTGTGAATGGGAAACTATGCATTTGATTGATTCAGTTTTTTGGGAAAAGTGGGCCATGGTGTCTTTACAGGCATTGCCCCAAAAACCTTAGGAGGTTCCAGATCTGTCTGGAAGCTCTTGGAAAGTGACTGCAATTGCACATGATTTGCTGCAAGGAACGCTCATGCCTGTTAACAGTAGTGCTCTAAATATCTATGGCATTTTATTAGTTGCCCAATCTCTGCTGGATTTATAATTCTGACTCTGGTGTATTATAAGAAAATTCAGTTAGACACCTACAGGCATAAACCCAAATGCTCAGCAAGCCAAAGGCCCAAGGATTACTTAAATGTTTAGTATTGTAGTGAGTATTCAGGTAGCCAGAGAAATTACCAAGATGTACCCAGAAGCATAGCTAGCAAGCTGACAATTAAGACATTGGCCTATAGCAAGGCTCAAGACTGAACACTGAGCGAAGGGAGAGCTCGCCTTGTATCTCCAGGTAAATATGAGACAATTGATACTAATTCTAATTAAGATGTTCTTAGTCTGCCTCTGGTTCCAGAAGCCAGTCCAACAATGTGACTTGCAGCTCCCTGCATCCTTCTTGTTATGGGATAACTTTCCTTTAAATTTTTTTTTTTATCTTAGAATATTGCAATGTATAACAATGTAGTCCCATTAGCATTTAACATTAGCTGGTAGTTGGTTTAATATGTATGATCAGGTCCTGTAATGCTATGACCTTTATATTTGCAAAAGTTGTATTTTAGATTAAAAACGTTATATTAATCACATTGGTTTGAAAGATTTCCCATGCAAACCCTTTAAAGTAGGTAAAATTAGAGGGCCAGAGGAAGATGAAGATGGAGGTTAACCTTGGTTCTTTTGTTATAGTCATACCAACAATATTGAACTTGGTATGTTATTCTTTCAATTAATTTTTCAATTAAATTGTATTTTTATAGCACTTTTCACAATGGACATTGTCTTAAAGCAGCTTTACAGAATGTAAGAATTACAGAAAAAAAATCACATATTTAAATTTGTGTATTTATCTCTGATAAACAAGCCTGTGGTGACAGTTGCAAGGAAAAACTCCCTTAGATGGTATGAAGAAGAAACCTCAAGAGAAACCATACCCAGAAGGGGATCTCATCCTCAATTGAGAGACACCAAGAGTGTGGTTATATATATTTATAACATTACAAACACCGGAAAGTGAAATATATCATGAGCACCGGTGTGTGTTTATAAGAAAATGTCATTTCTACTGTCTTATACAGTCAGTAGAAGTTGTGGAACTTAGTGATCCTGAGCAACTTCTAATTTAGTTTAAAATCTGAGATAATTATTGAACACTCCTCTATACCAGAGACTTTAAATGTTAAATGATGGAGAAACAGCAGAGGTAAAATGTTATTTTGAGAATTGATTAAGTGGTTATACATCCTTAAAGTCCAATGTCCGAAATCTTCATGATTGGTATCCAACTGGTGCTGGTACATCTCTAAATTGTTTAGGATCCTCAAAGGGTCGGCATCTTCGCTTTGAAGGTCCAAAATCTTCATTAGGTGGGACACAACTGGAGTTTGCTGGTATAAGAAAACGAAGTAAAAGCATTCTTAATAGATAGCAGCTTAATAGAAATAAAATGGAGAGACTGAACATTAAGTAAGTAAGCCTGTAAGTCGACACTGTAGGAGGAAATTGCTGAGATATTTGCTGTGTCATGATGTACAATACAGTATATTAAATTATTGTAAAATGGCATTATACATCTTCATAAGCGTAGAAATGTTTTTTTTTTTCCTGACATCAGCTCATACTGAATAAAAAAAACCCACAATACAGCTTTATAATATGTACAGTATATGGTTAAGATTTTTTTATTCAAATAGTTATGAATTAGTGCCGGTCCCAAGCCCGGATAATTGGGGAGGATTGCGTTAGAAAGGGCATCCAGTGTAAAACATGTGCCAAATCAAACATGCGGAGGATCCGCTGTGGCGCCCCCTAACGGGAGAAGCCGAAAGAAAGTTTATTACAGTGTGATATACTTGAGCAGGTATGTAAAGTATATGTACTTCTGTTATATCAGCTGTTTCTTTTTCTTTACAGTGGTTTGGAGACCTGGTTACTCCAGTCTGGTGGGAGGACGTATGGCTCAAAGAGGGATTTGCTCATTTCTTCGAGTATGTTGGGACTGATTTTCTCTTCCCAAAGTGGAACATGGTATGTTCCTTTGATTTACTACATTTTGTAACAAAAATAACCAAAAAATTCTGCATTAATGTTCTATTTATAGCTATGCATCGAAACTGAAATAAGTAGAATTTTATTTCATAATATAGATAATTGTTGTCATTAACTAGTAAATGTACCTAATATATTACAATGAGAGATCATATACACTTACCGGGTTGGACCCCCTTTTGCCTTAATCCTTCGTGGCATAGATTCAAGTCAAGTCAAGTCAAGTTTATTTGTATAGCGCTTTTCACAACAGACATTGTCTCAAAGCAGCTTTACACAAATCAACAGTTAAGGTGAATGGTGGGAATTTGTCCCTGATGAGCAAGCCGCTGGCGACTGTGGCAAGGAAAAACTCCCTTAGATGTTATGAGGAAGAAACCTTGAGAGGAACCGGACTCAAAAGGGGAACCATCCTCATTTGGGTGACATCAAGAGTTTGATCATAAATCTTTCAACAATACAGAACACTGGAGAGTGAGAACTAACATGATTACTGGAGTATAAGATTATAAGTGATGTTCTTTTTACAGTCTTATACAGTCTATATGGTTAGTAGCTCCTAGTTTTATAAGCTCAGCATTTGTGATCATCACAGATCCAGCATCAGCTTCTCCATGCCAGAGCCTTTAAACACTCCAGAAGGTCCAATGTCAAACTCCACACATGTAGCGGGATCCAAATGGCACTGGTACGTCTCTAGATGGTTCGGGATGTTTGCGAGTTCGGCATCTACTTCTTCAAAGGTCCGTAATCATCACGAGGTGGGAGGTGACTGGAGCTGACCAAACCTCAGGGTGTCTCGGGATGGGGAGAGAAAGAGAAGCAGTGGAGAGGAATTAGCGTAACTGCTGTTCATGATATTAACAGCACAAGTTGATAATGTGCATGTGATCAGATGTTCTGGAGCACAAGGTTATGATGTGATGTGTGTTATGTGTAGGCTTTGCTAAAAAGATATGTTTTTAATCTGCACTTAAACTGGGTGAGTGTGTCTGAGCCCCGAACACTGTCAGGAAGATTATTCCAGAGTTTAGGAGCTAAATGTAAAAATGCTCTACCACCTTTAGTGGACTTTGCTATTCTAGGAACTACTAGAAGCCCAGAGTTTTAAGATCTCAGGGAGCGTGGCGGATTGTACGTGTTAAAAGACCGGATAGATACATAGGAGCCAAACCATTTAGTGCTTTATAAGTGAGAAGTAATAGTTTGTAGTCTATTCGAAACTTAACAGGAAGCCAATGTAGGGACGATAAGACTGGGGTTATGTGATCATATTTTCTTGACCTTGTGAGAACTCTGGCTGCTGCATTCTGAACTAACTGAAGCTTGTTTATTAATGACGCAGGACATCCACCTAGTAATGCATTACAGTAGTCTATTCTGGAGGTCATAAACGCATGGACGAGCTTCTCTGCATCGGATATAGACAACATGTTTCTTAACTTAGAAATATTTAAGTTAAAAAAATTTTACTTAAAGTTTCACCTTTCACCTTCAACAAAGTACTGGAAACATTCCTTAGAGATTTTTGGTCCATATTGACATGATAGCATCACTCAGTTGCTGCAGATTTGTCAGCTGCACGTACATGGTGCAAATCTCCCGTTCCACCACATCCCAAAGGTGCTCTATTGGATTAAGATCTGGTGACTGTGGAGGCCATTTGAGTACAGTAAACTCATTGTCATGTTCAAGAAACCAGTCTAAGATGATTTGCGCTTTATGACATGGCGCGTTATCCTGCTGGAAGTAGCCATGAGAAGATGGGTACACCGTGGCTGTGGCGTTGACACGATGCTCGATTGGTACTAATGAGTTCAAAGTGTGCCAAGAAAATATCCCCCACACCATAACACCACCACCACCAGCCCGAACCATTGATACAAGGCAGGATGGATCCATGCTTTCATGTTGTTGAAGCCAAATTCTGACCCTACCATCCGAATCTTGCAACAGAAATCGAGACTCATCAAAACAGGCAACGTTTTTCCAATTTTGGTGAGTCTGTGCGAATTGTAGCCTCAGTTTCCTGTTCTTAGCTGTCAGGAGTGGCACCCGGTGTGGTCTTCTGCTGCTGTAGCCCATCCGCCTTAAGGTTCGACGTGTTGTGCGTTCAGAGATGCTCTTCTGCATACCTCGGTTGTAACGAGTGGTTATTTGAGTTACTGTTGCCTGTCTATTAGCTCGAACCAGTCTGGCCATTCTCTTCTGACCTCTGGTCAACAAGGCATTTGCGCCTACAGAACTGCCGCTCATTGGATATTTTCTCTTTTTCGGATCATTATCTGTAATCCCTAGAGATGGTTGTGCGTTAAAAACCCCAGTAGATCTGCAGTTTCTAAAATACTCAGACCAGCCCGTCTGGCACCAACAACCATGCCACGTTCAAAGTCACTTAAATCACCTTTTTTTCCCATTGTGACGCTCGGTTTGAACTGGAGCAGATCGTCTTGACCATGTCTACATGCCTAAATGCATTAAGTTGCTGCCATGTGATTGGCTAATTAGAAATTTGCATTAACGAGCAGTTGGACAGGTGTACCTAATAAAGTGGCCGGTGAGTGTATAAAAAAGTAATAATTTATTATCTGTTCTGTGTAATGTAGTGAGTACTAACTGTTTTATATTATCCCATAATGCAATAAATACACATTCGGGTATAAAAGGCATTTATAAAATTCAAACCTGATTCCAAAAAAAGTTGGGATACTGTACAAATTGTGAATAAAAACAGAATGCAATGGTGTGAAAGTTTCAAATTGTAATATTTTATTCAGACTACAACATAGATGACATATCAAATGTTTAAACTGAGAAAATGTATAATTTTAAGGGAAAAATACACAAAAAATTTTGGGACAAGGCCATGTTTACCACTGTGTGGCATTCCCTCTTCTTTTTATAACAGTCTGCAAACGTCTGGGGACTGAGGAGACAAGTTGCTTAAGTTTAGAAATAGGAATGTTGTCCTATTCTTGTCTAATTCAGGCTTCTAGTTGCTCAACTGTCTTAGGTCTTCTTTGTTGCATCTTCCTCTATATGATGCGCCAAATGTTTTCTTTGGGTGAAAGATCTGGACTGCAGGCTGGCCATTTCAGTACCCAGATCCTTCTTCTACACAGCCATGATCTTGTAATTGATACAATATGTGGTCTGCCATAGTCATGTTGGAAAATGCAAGGTCTTCCCTGAAAGAGACGACGTCTGGATGGGAGCATATGTTGTTCTAGAACTTGGATATACCTTTCAGCATTGATGGTGCCTTTACAGATGTGTAAGCTGCCAATGCCACACGCACTCATGCAACCCCATACCATCAGAGATGCAGGCTTCTGAACTGAGCGCTAACATCTTGAGTTGTCCTTATCCTCTTCAGTCCAGATGACATGGCGTTTTCCAAAAAGAACTTTAAATTTTGATTCGTCTGACCTCAGAACAGTTTTCCACTTTTCCACAGTCCATTTTAAATGAGCCTTGGCCCAGTGAAAACGGCTACGCTTCTGGATCATGTTTAGATATGGCTTCTTTTTTTATATTTTTGAGTTTTAGCTGGCAACGGCGAATGTCACGGTGGATTGTGTTCACCGACAATTTTTTCTGGTAGTATTCCTGAGCCCATGTTGTGATTTCCATTACAGTAGCATTCCTGTATGTGATGCAGTGCCGTCTAAGGGCCCGAAGATCACGGGCATCCAGTATGGTTTTCCGGCCTTGATCCTTACGCACAGAGATTGTTCCAGATTCTCTGAAGCTTTGATATTATGCACTGTAGATGATGATAACTTCAAACTCTTTGCAATTTTTCTCTGAGAAACTCCTATCTGATATTGCTCCACTATTTTTTGCCGCAGCATTGGGGGAATTGGTGATCCTCTGCCTATCTTGACTTCTGAGAGACACTCTGAGAGGCTCTTTTTATACCCAATCATGTTGCCAATTGTCCTAATAAGTTGCAAATTGGTCCTCAAAATGTCTCACATCTATATTGTATTGTGAATAAAATATAGGTTTATGGGATTTGTAAATTATTGCATTCCTTTTTTATTCACAATTTGTACAGTGTCCCAACTTTTTTGTAAACGGGTTTGTACTCCAAATAAAAAAAAAAATGAAATAGCATTATAAAATACTGACTGCAACCAGAACCACATAGACAGGTCTTTAGACAGAAGCAAAAAAGACAGAAAAAAAGAGGATTAGACTAAAACTTTTAGTTAATAGTTTATTTTGTTTGTTTTTAAACGTGCCGTATGTGGCAATATTGTTGACACCCCTTAAATAATTGTTAAAAATAAATAGAAATAAATAGTCATTCCTGAAAAAAATTTTTAGTCTCCAGAAATCAATGTAGCATACATGTATTATCCTTTTTGTCATTCGTCCTGACAAGGAAAATCAAAGCGCTTTCAGCAAAAATAAGACAGGTGGCAGGTCTCATAATGGACAAAAAAAAATACATAACAGTTAAAGATGCCATTATGCACAATCAGAGCATTTTAAAAAGCTTCAAAAGTCTATTTGCACATAACCCCCAGTGCAGCGGAAAGTGTCAATGCAATCAGATTGAAACCACAAACACCATTAGCATGGCCAAAGAGGGTACAAAAAAATGCAATATTGTAATATATGAGAATACATAAGTGATGTTTGTGGATGTGCAGGACCCTATGGCATTTGTGATAAAAAAATTTTTCACAACCAAAAATTGAGAACAAGGCCAGCCAAAGGATCAGATGAACATCAATCAACATACAATGGGAAACGAACAACAGAGCAATAGTTCAGAAAAGATATAATGAAACAATATTAATATGCCTGGTGTAGTCTGAGTGATGAACAACAGCACTAATGATGCTGATGTGAATGTATTCATTAAAGCTGGCATGAGTGTGTGTATTTGGGAACAGGTGTGTCTCATTTAAAGCTGGCTGACCATCAGTATGCAAGTGTGTGTGTGTGTGTGTGTGTGTGTGTGTGTATGCATGTGTGTGTTTGTGTGTGCGTGTGCGCATTTTTGGAGTTGTAGTCCAAGGCGATCATGTCTATATGGGTTGCTGGAAGTAATAGTTCTCCATAAATTGACAAAGATTTTGGCTGCATCGGCATAAAAGATAACTATGTGATGCATCGATGTAAAATGTGTGCATTAGATAAAGTTGCCATTTGTATTGGGATGCATAGTTTTGAACATATTTGCATCAGTGAAAACTGATTTATTTACATAACATTATTAGTCGACGTGCTATACTTATAGAAAGTGACCAATAATTTGTGATCAATATTTTCTATGTAGATAGAATTCTCCCCGCTAAACTGTTGCTAAAGCGTGTTCTTTCAGCACCGCTGCTGCTACGTAAATATATGATGTAATTATATGACGGAGATTGAGGTGTGAACTAAGAGTCACATAGAATATAGATTAACATGATTTGCTGTCTGTCTGAACCAAAGAACTAAAAGTGAACTATATGTACCATATTGAATTGAATAGCATCATATTTATTCTTTTGCATCGTCTTGCATTAAATTTAATTAAATCAAATCGAGGTAAATTGTATCCTATTGCATTGATATCTGCTTCATATATATCTATAATGTATTGATTCTTTGGCTATGCATTGAGATGCGAATCACATCGGCCTTAGTTATGCAGAGGCACATCTCTATTGTAGAGGATTCCTAATTGTCATCCAAACTCGAATCATTATACAAGGCTTTTCCACAAAGGGCCGATACGGCTGCAGGCTTTCACACGATCCAAATAGAGGCAACACTTGATATTTGTTTAGAGGCCAACTGATTAAAGTGAAATCAGGTGTGATTTTTGTTTGGTTGGAATAAAACTATGCAGTTGTATTTTGCAAAAATGACTGAAGACTCTTGTAGTACACCAAGAGTTTTGTTGCTGGTTTCTTTTTACTGGAGGCATCATAAAATATTGATAGTATTTGTGTTGTTAAATTCAGGGTTTTGCAGAAAACATTGCCTTACTAAATTTAAACTGATGTAGCACTTACATGATATAAGTTGTGAGATGTAATGTGAATGGTGTCTGTTGGAGTAATGGCTGGTTGTAATATTTGATGGAAGGCCTTATAAGAGCTATTCAGGTGTATGCATTATGTATGTTGAATGCATCACAAGGTCTCAGTGGCGTAACAGGAACTGCGGCTGGGGACAGTTACATACATATAAAGGCAGAAAGACGGCTGCATTTGTGATTTGTGTTTTTGTGTCTGTAATGCTCTACTTGCTCCATACCACATTTCCTCTAAAAAGAAAAGAAAAAGTCTAAAGCCCTTTATTAAAAAAAAATTAATAAATAAAACTACATGCTGTACTGGCTTCTTTTGTTTAAAACTGATTGTACAATGTTTGTTAGTTATATAAGTATATAATATAAGCCCTTTAACATGAGATCTAGGGAGCATTTTTACTTATCACCTGACATGACTGTATGCATATATCTGCACTCTTTGTAACTATTGTTGGCACTATTGCCCTTGGTTTCATTAAAAATCCAAAATAACCTGCCTTCAAATATTTAATAGCAAACTGAAAAATGTTAAGGTTCAGTGATGTTTTCTTTCAGCTAGTTTCATGTTTTATCACCTGCTTCAGTTATTTGGGAAATGAATATGTAGCAGAAATATAAACAGTTAGGTGAACACAGAGAACACAGAGAACACAGAGAACACAGAGAGAGCAGACAGACAGACAGACAGACAGACAGACAGACAGACAGACAGACAGACAGACAGACAGACAGACAGACAGATAGATAGATAGATAGATAGATAGATAGATAGATAGATAGATAGATAGATAGATAGATAGATAGATAGATAGATCGATCGATCGATCGATCGATCGATCGATCTAGAAGAGTATTCAGTATTCTTGGTACCCCTCAATGACTCCAGACTGCTACTGGTGGATTTCTTTGCTGATATGTAATAAATAAATAATAAATATACAATAAAACTCATGAATGAGAGGGAATACCTACTGGATTTGAACATTACCAACTCTGTCTAGTCTTTTGCAACAGTCAAGGATTGTCAAGAAAAAAATTTAAACAAATTGTTCATAAGTGTATTTCATAGTAGAGCACCTTCACGGTGCTACAAGGACAGTGATCAGTTTTACAATTGTAGCTTTAGATTTCTGGCTATACAGTTTGGATACACATATGACTCACCCTCAGTATTTTTCTTGACAAACTTTATAAATTGGAAGAGGCTGCTAGGATAAGAATTCAATATCAGTTCTGTGAAAGCCTCAAGATTACACAGATGATAAGGAGTTTGCTCTAACAAGGACCTGATTGACTTACAATTGGCGTTTGACTGTGAATAATAATAAGGGAACCTTTTTTTGGATAAAAGACTCCCTTAATTCATGGCTACAAGACATTATTCAAGTGTTTGTATATCGTAGTGAGTGCTGTTGGTTTATATCTGAGAAAATTAGAGTTACATTTTTATGTAAAACACACTCTCACAAGCACAAGCACGGATAGAGCAGCCTTTATTAAACATGCAGAAAGAGCCAAATCATCAGGCAAGAATCATGCTCAGAAATAGGCAAAGATCAGGTGATAAGCAAACAAAGTCACAAGGGACATGAGAGAAATCCAAAACCAAAAAAAAAAATGTAAACATTAAGAGGGTAATCCATTACATGAAATAGCACAACTCTGTAAATCTTTGGAACAAGTCACAAAGAACAATATTCTGCAGAGTGTTGCTGCAAAAAAAACTCTATTTATACAGTAAGGAAAATAAGTATTTGAACACCCTGCTATTTTGCAAGTTCTCCCACTTAGAAATCATGGAGGGGTCTGAAATTGTCATCATAGGTGCATGTCCACTGTGAGAGACATAATCTAAAAAAAAATCCAGAAATCACAATGTATGATTTTTTAACTATTAAAAAATCTTCTCTAGATCAGTCAGTCTTTCTGGCCTGTCGCTGAGAAACACGGAGTTTGAGCTCCCTCCAAAGATTCTCTATTGGGTTTAGGTCTGGAGACTGGCTAGGCCACGCCAGAACCTTGATATGCTTCTTACAGAGCCACTCCTTGGTTATCCTGGCTGTGTGCTTCGGGTCATTGTCATGTTGGAAGACCCAGCCTCAACCTATCTTCAATGCTCTAACTGAGGGAAGGAGGTTGTTCCCCAAAATCTCGCAATACATGGCCCCGGTCATCCTCTCCTTAATACAGTGCAGTCGCCCTGTCCCATGTGCAGAAAAACACCCCCAAAGCATGATGCTACCACCCCCATGCTTCACAGTAGGGATGGTGTTCTTGGGATGGTACTCATCATTCTTCTTCCTCCAAACACGTTTAGTGGAATTATGACCCAAATGTTCTATTTTGGTCTTATCTGACCACATGACTTTCTCCCATGACTCCTCTGGATCATCCAAATGGTCATTGGCAAACTTAAGACGTGCCTGGACATGTGCTTGTTTAAGCAGGGAAACCTTCCGTGCCATGCATGATTTCAAACCATGACGTCTTAGTGTATTACCAACAGTAACCCCGGAAACGGTGGTCCCAGCTCTTTTCAGGTCATTGACCAGCTCCTCCCGTGTAGTTCTGGGCTGATTTCTCACCTTCCTTAGGATCATTGAGACCCCACGAGGTGAGATCTTGCATGGAGCCCCAGTCCGAGGGAGATTGACAGTCATGTTTAGCTTCTTCCATTTTCTAATGATTGCTCCAACAGTGGACCTTTTTTCACCAAGCTGCTTGGCAATTTCCCCGTAGCCCTTTCCAGCCTTGTGGAGGTGTACAATTTTGTCTCTAGTGTCTTTGGACAGCTCTTTGGTCTTGGCCATGTTAGTAGTTGGATTCTTACTGATTGTATGGGGTGGACAGGTGTCTTTATGCAGCTAACGACCTCAAACAGGTGCATCTAA
Organism: Silurus aristotelis; assembly: GCF_946808225.1. NCBI lineage: Eukaryota > Metazoa > Chordata > Actinopteri > Siluriformes > Siluridae > Silurus > Silurus aristotelis. Next base: position 15,304,918 of record NC_139597.1, read on the forward strand.
TTTAGGATAATAAATGTAGTGGAGGTGGACATTTTAAAGGCAGACTAACAGGTCTTTGGGGGTCAGAATTCTAGCTGATAGACAGGTGTTCAAAAACTTATTTGCAGCTGTATCATACAAATAAATAGTTTAATAATCATATATTGTGATTTCTGGATTATTTTTTTTTTTGGTAATGTCTCTCACAGTGGACATGCACCTATGATGACAATTTCAGACCCCTATATGATTTCTAAGTGGGAGAACTTGCAAAATAGCAGGGTTTTCAAATACTTATTTTCCTCACTGTATAGCCTCTGCATGCTTGTGACTGGGTACACCTGTAAATCTGTGCATTTCCTGTGCGTTCGTATTTGTGTCGGCCATATTGGAACGCTGTGGTGATTGTTGGGAGTTTGATTGTGACTAAGACTGTGACCTGACATACATCATGCCACCCAGGCACTGACGAGAAATAGTTGTTGTCCATCATAACTCATAGGAGCAAGAAATTAAATTGTGAGGGAAGTTGCAGAAAGGCTACTTATACAAAGTCTATTGACTGAAAATAGAGGAACATACTAAAAGACTGCAGATTAATAAAAAGCATATACTTGGGACAAATATAGACTTTTCAGAAGGGTGAGTTTATGGCAAAAAATTTGTGGTTTAGCAACAGAAAGTTGGCCAAATAAAAAAAAAAAAAACAGATTTAGATTTAATCAATCATTAGTAGTGATGTCTATATGCATCCATGAAAAACCCTTGATCAAATATGCTAGGGCAAATGGGTGAAATGTTTATTAATTGATATTAAACCTGTTATAATACACAGTACAAGCCTGAAGAGGTTGCATACTTATGCAAATCAAACATTTCAAACTGTCAGTTGAAACATCTTGTGACAATGAATATTGATAAAAAAAAAATATTGGTAAAATAATTTTAATTTTAATAAAAAGAACAGTCTGGAACAACCTGTGTATGTGAATTTAGTAATCCTCATCACACTGCAAAGAAATGATCTTGATTAGATTAGATTAGATTAGATTAGATTAGATTAGATTAGATTAGATTAGATTAGATTAGATTAGATCTTCTTTATTGTCCTTGTCCAGGTACAGGACCAAATGCAGTAAGCATCTAACCAGAAGTGCAAAAAGCAATGAATTAAAATTATTAATAATAAATATAATATTATGTTAATACATATATACAATAGCATATTATACTGTATGTGTGCAAAAAAAGTTTAAGGTACAGGTGAAAAGACCAGCACTGCGCTATATATATATATATATATATATATATATATATATATATATATATATATATATATATATATATATATATATATTACAAAAAAATCAGGTACAATACAATTATACGGTAGATTGGAAAGACAATAAAAACCACTCGACTTGACTTGCAGATACTCACTAAATCAACAGAATCTATCTGAGCTGCATTGGTGCTTTATTTTGAGTTCAGCTAGCACTATGTATATCAAGTACCTCTTTCTGGATCAAGGACCTGAACAGTTTTGTGTGGGATCTGGGTATCTCAGACAGTTCTGGAATGTTACTGTACTAGTTAGAAGCAAATGTTCATGTTTGTTCCTGCAGAAACACATGAATAACTAATTTTTATTTTAACAGAATTGACCCATAACTGTTTAATCTAGCATGAAGATATGTTTCTGACGGGGACTACAGAGCATATCTATAAGTCGCCAAATGGTGTAAATGCAAACGTAAGTGAAAAATCTGGGCTGACCTTCTCAACCACTTCATCAGGACAGGAATAAATAAATAAGTGTATAGTGCATGGGCTTGGCAAAGACCTGGTTCTCATTTGTCCAGTGGTCCTTGACTTGAAGTGACTGTGATAAAATATATTGTTACAGTAGCATTGCAGCAATTGTAGAATGAAATAGTCTTGCATAATGTCTGACATATTGCCATGACAACCATCATGCCTGGCGTGTTGTGTTCTAACTGAATAAAAGCTGTGTAAAGTGTTTTACTTTCTTGCTATTACATTTTCATGGAATGTACTCACACAATGAGAAAAAGGAATATTTTTTGCATTGTCTCAGGCAGAACTGCAGACTGTAATTACAATCCAGCTACCCCACATATTTACCGATATTATTAAAATGTTTCAGAACCTGCACTAGACAACACGAGCTACAATTTGATATCGAATTTGACAGACACAGTCTCGGGTAGAATCTGCCTCACTGAAACAAAATTTAACAGCTCTAGCAATTACCATAACATGGGCACGAAAAAACCCACTTATGTTGAAGAGGCTCTTAATGCAGTTATGGGGCGATAGACAAAATCACTTGAGGCTTGGCACGTGGAAAAAAATGGAAGGAGGCCGCTATCAAAATAACAACAAGAATGGTTTAAGCACCCACTGAATCGTGATGACTGTGTTTACCGTTCTGGTTGTTTAAGAATCAGAGTCAGCCAGAGTTATCTATTGCTGTAGGCTGTATCCGTGTTATTAAAAAGTCATGTTTTGGATTCTACATGCTTTTGGTTATGCTGTTTATGTTGTGTGTGTGTTGCATCCAATGTTTTTTTCTTTCTTTTTTGACCCAATTACTCTGTATTTATCACCTATCCCATTATTTATTGCTTATTTGCCCAACTTAATGATCAATACCTCCTGCGGAGACTGAAGCAATATATTTCAGGGCTAGCTGCCACTGGACACATCAGTTATGAGGTGTTTGACATGTTTCAGCTCATTATCACTTGCCAATTGTGTCTGTACAGTTTAGTTAACACAGTTTGCTGGCTCTCAGTGAATGTCCTGTTTTTCCTAACATCAAGTTGCATATTATCTATTCAAAAATGTAATCATATGACAAGGGGTGTAATGTATAAGTATTTATACCGAACCGTTTCAGTACAGTGGTTTTGATATAGTGCACATGTGTATTAAATAAAATACTTGTTTTATGTGCGGCACATAGGTGGCGGACACATTAAGTGGTCGTCCTCAAGTTTGTTGGGTCTCTGCTTCACACTTTAAGCACAGTGTCACTGTGGCTACTCGAGCCGTACTGGAAACACTGAAAAAAATGGATTTGTACTGCGCATGCCTTCCTGTCATCGCTAACATGAAGAGAGAGGTAATAGCTCAGTGGTTAAGGCATTGGACTTTGGATCGGAAGGTCACAAGTTCAAATCCCACCACCACTAAGAAGCCACTGCTGGGCCCTTGAGCAACGCCCTTAACCCTCCCCTGCTTAGTAATAAGTCACTCTTGATCAGGGCATCTGCCAAAAACAGTAAATGTATCATTATTACGACAGTCCATTAAATTGCTTTGCTTCAATTCCACATATCGAGGGAGTAAATGAACGAATGAAGAATGGAAGAAATAAATTACAAAGTAATTTAAAAATAAATAAATTAATTAATTAAATAAATAAATAAATAAATAACTATTTGTGTGTTTCCTAAACGCAAACATTTGTTAAACTATTTAACAAAATGTTTCCATTTATTTAATTTTATTTCATCAAATAATTTGTGCCTATTTAATTGATTACTCAATTTAATCTGTATAATAAAAGGCATTAATTTGATTTATTTGTATTCTATTTTTTTTTTTTTTTTTTTTTGTTAAAACCAAGCAGCCCTTTTATTTAAATTTGGTAAAAAAAAAAAAAATAATTAAAAAATAATTAAACTTTATTTTTTATCAATTAAAATGTTAATAATAAATAACATTAATAAAAAACAAGCAATTTTAAATGTTGCATTTCTTCCCCCTAACTGCACTGAAATTGAACAGAGCTGTGACTTTTGTATACGTTTCACCCCTAATATGACATCAATTGTGTAGCATTAGCTAAAGTGACCTGCAACCTACTGTATAGGCCATAGTTACTTACAGTATCAATGCACAAGTGGGCTACAAAGTAAATGATAAACATAACATACACTATATGGTAAAAATTGGGACACCTGTTATTGCAAAGCTGGAGGTACACAATGTAACAGGACATCTTTGGAAACAGAAGCATGAAATTTTCCCTTCACTTGAACAAGGAGACCCAAACATGTTCCAGCAAGACAATGCCCCTGTGCACAAAGCAAACTCCATGACAATATGCTTTGCATGGGTTGAAGTAAAATATCTCTTGCTATCGTGCTCTTACCTAAACCCTGTTGAACACCGTTGGTGTTGGACAGAATTCTAAGAATGCGATGCTAAAAAAATCACATACCATACATATGACTAGGTGTCCTCAAACTTTTTCCAATATTGTGTATCAGCAGCCAATGCTAAAATAAGGTGTTGAAACTCTGTGAGCCATGTGAACACCTTGAGTGAGCTTTATCATTGATTTTAAATATAGCTTTAACTGTAAAGTAGAAGACATCATACTTTCAAAAGTTATTTCCTCAATTGATGTTTTGATGATATTGGAAGGAAGCACTGTGTAACACCAAAAATATTTTGTAAATTCTCAATTGAGCACAGATGGCTGTGAAGGCCTAAGCATTTTATTTGCATTGTTTTCATATTTATCAAATGCTCCACTTGAGCCCTGTGAATAGAAAAAATATTATACTGGAGGAATTCTTTACCACAAGAAAATAAATGTTCCATCAGAGGATTAGTCAGGGTTGCATTGTATTGATGATGTACAAAGATTCTTCCCTCTAAAGATACGCATTGCCCCAAATCAGGCTAGCACTATGCCTTCTTTAGCATAACAGAAAGTGTCACCAGTGTTTAGCTTATTCTGGGTAAGCTACTATATGCAATTATGTAATATATTTCAATGCATTCAGTTTACTGCAAGACCTACATAAACCACATGAGAGTTGTAGAGAAAAGTTTTAGAGATGCTTAATACAAGGACATTAGCTAAGATAGAAACATAAGCTGCATTATGATGCACGATCATTATCACTATAAAACCAGAATAAATATTCATGAGATTAGCACCTGCAGCTCAGACATACAGTAAGAAGGAAAATGAGGAGGGGTGAGGAAGAGTAAAACTGTTTCAAAGCTGTTTCCCGAGCTGATATTGCAGTATTTTCATCTGCTATATCATTTAATCATTCCTTCCTACAAACCTCACTGCAGTGCGAAAAAGCTGAAGTTCAAGACAGACACAAGTTAATTACGACACGGACAAAATGAAAAAATATTTTCACATGCTTATCTCGAATACAAGTCATCATCCGTCAAGATGATTCCACTGTGATAAAGCGATATGAACCTGGTTGGGATTAGCTAATGAATGTTAATTTCTGTGCTCAAACACACTTCCTTCACTTTATTTCAAAGCAAGAGGTGTCACCTCTGGCTGGGTGAATGATAAAGATGTTTATAACATTTTTCCTATTATTAATTTCTGCACTGGTGTTCTCAGATGAAATTGTCAGACCTTAAAGCTGTCAGATGCATAGGGCTAGGTGTCTGCTCAGCTGCACTCACTTTGCACTTTACTTTTATGGTCTCTCTGTAAGAGAGAGATCAGAGACTATAAATGAAATGGCACTGGGCGTCATCACTCTAATAAAAGCACGTATCGGCCAGATGGAGACTCTTTTAATGGCACTCATTTTTATAATGCACATAAGTGACTCATATGAGAAACGATAAATTATGTATATACACTCGGTCTTTCTTTCTCTCTCTCTCTCTCTCTCTCTCTCTCTCTCTCTCTCTCTCTCTCTCTCTCTCTCTCTCTCTCTCTCTCTCTCTCTCTCTCTCTCTCTCGCCCCCTGTTTTTTTGAACCTTAAATTATTATTTTTTTTAATTGCAGGATTTTACAAGCCTATTACAGGCTGAGGGGAGTATCTCAGTTTAGGCCAACATATTGCATAAATGATGATTTGAAATTGAACCATATTTCTGTTGTATTGTGGTCAAATAAGAAGCTAAATACATAACAGGTTCACAGTGGGGATGTGCATCTCCATGACTGAGGTTGATGTTATTCGCATTTTGCTGCATAGCCAAGGATACATTAAAGATAAATATGAAGCAGCTACTGATGCGATACGATCAGTAGAAGATTTCCCCCCTATTACAATGCGATGCAATCCGATTTTGGTTTGATTCAACACAATGCGATTCAATGAAATATGACGCAATGGAAAAAATATGATGATATGCAATTCAATATCGTACTGATAGTTCACTTTTATTTATAATTAAGTTTAATTAGGTGCCTTCTGACTTCTAAAACATGTCCCTTTTACAAAAAAGCCTTTGTAGTTCAAAACAAAAGAAAAAAGAATAAGTTTACCTAAGTGCCTTTTGACTTCTAAGGCATGGCCTTTTTACAAAAAGGCCTTTGTAATGCAAAACAGAAGAAAAAAGAAACCAGATGTTCTGAAAATGCAGCTCTACCTCCGCCATGTTTATCTATATTCTCTGTGACTCTCAGGACATGCCTCGGCCTCTGTAGTGTTGTGATACGTCATATTCATGTGGCAGCAGTGGTGCTGAGAGAACGCACTTTAGGAACAGCTTAGTGCTTGGTGATTTTTAAGGGAACATTTTTCATAGCCACCAAGACCTTATTTTGAAGCAAATTATTATATTGCAATTAAATCAGTTTACTCAAGCATAGGCTAAGACAAACACACGGAATGTGTGCAGGCTGTGTATCTACAATGAACAGAAATGTTTATTTCATTACATTATACAGATTGAAGGTGGGAAAGGGGGATTATAGCACTCCCATAGTAGAATATGACAAAAAGGCATCCTGCAGATATTACAAATTAAACATTTGTGCATACCAGAGTGAGCTTGTTTCTCCATGTATTGGCTAAGAAAATAAAGAATTCTCATTTAATTTCTTTTTTTTTCCAGTGGCTGGATTTTTGGGCAAGTTTTGAGTCTTTTAGGTGATTTTGCCGAGCAATACCTTGAATTTTTTTATCCCAGCAATGCATCCCAGCTGATGTGCAAGAAATCTTGAAAATGCAGTTGCAAGGCACATTGACATTGATGTGCATAGGAACACATATGAGGAATTGCTTTAAATGTACAATCCTACAATTGTTGATAAGTAGATAAAAAAAGATTTAAATGTTATTAGGCCTGGTCAAATTTGAAAAAAAGGAACAATGATAGAACAAAACACAGCTGCTTCAGCTGTTAAAAACAACCTTTTTTCTCTTTTGTGGTGAAAAATGTTTTTCCGTGGTAATAGACAGAAGTGCAACTGCACATTTGCCGAGGGGTATGCAAGATCACGGTTGGCACCTCCCACCTTCCGCTTTCAAAAATAGAGGGGTTACTACAATAATAAATACACTGCATGCACCCCACCCCCTCTAATGTGTAGTGCCCCTATGCACTCCCTATACTGCATACCCCATTTTTGCACCTCTGTTGGTTATTCTTAAATTATTCTTCCATGTGTGCAACTTCAGTTTTACCCAAACTTTTGATTATGGGTCAATTGTTCTATTCTATTATCACCTCGGAGTCCAGGAGATTGAGTGATTAAATTCAAATAAATTAAATAAAATTTAACTTTTGCTTAATAAACACGAAACTTTTAAATCAGAATATGAATCAGTGCATAAAGGTAGGGCACAATCTTCTATAATTCACTAATCTGCTTTGCTAATATCATTAAAGTAAAATATGGTAGAACAACCTCCCCTTTTGATGTAGCTTATTGAGCGAATCACATTTCCCATTACACTGTTGCATTATCCACAGTTAACTGTGCCATGCACTCAATTCTATTATAAGTAATTTCACCCTACATTAGCATCTGTTTCTTTTAGTAATAGAAATTTGTTGATGCATATCGCCAATGTCCAGTCAGTGTTATTGGTATAGATTGCTGTTTTACACTGCCTTTATTCACTCTTTTATATTTTTCTTTTGGTCCATTGTTAAAGCTGTTTTATCTTTTGCTGTGTTTTAATGAAAGAGAGAGAGAGAGAGAGAGAGAGAGAGAGAGAGAGAGAGAGAGAGAGAGAGAGAGAAATTTGTAAAATAATTATTATAAAAGAACGTTTATATATTTACCTCAGCTGGAAATATTGCAAATATTTACAACTAAGCCAGATTGTGTATATGACCATACACCGAGAAGGCATATGATTATGAGCAGTAAAGTAAATAACACTGATTATCTCTTCATCATGGCACCTGTTAGTGGGTGAGTTACGGTATATAAGGCAACAAGTAAAATTTTGTCCTCAATGTTGTGTTAGAATCAGGAAAAAATGGAAAAGCATAAGAATTTGTGCAAGTTTAAAATGGGCCAAATTGAGATGTCTAGACCACTGGGTCAGAGCATCTCTGAAACTGCAGCTCTTGTGGGCTGTTCCCGGACTGCAGTGGTCAGTATCTATCAAAAGTGGCCCAAGGAAGGAACAGTGGTATACTGGCCAAGTCTCATTGATGCAGGCGGGGAGTGAAGGCTGGCACGTGTGGTCCGATCCAACAGACGAGCTCCTGTAGCTCAAATCGTTACTGCTATTAATGTTCGAAGGGTCAGGACTGTTTTGGGAGCAAAAGGGGGACCAACACAATATTAGGCAGGTGGTCATAATGTTATGCCTGATTAGTGGCAATTAAGTTATGCCTGATAGGTGTGTTCTGATCATTCATTCCAATATGGCAAATAATTTTATATTACTTAACATTTTCCATTTATATATATTTACATTATTTTATGTTAATTTGTGTATAAAGCTGTACAGCAGCACATCCGAGAGAAACACGATGGGATTAAAAGAATAGACTATTAGGAATAATTAAAAACATATTCAATAAAAAATACATTTAGTAACACTGGTATACATGTGTGTTATTTGGCTGTTGAGTCTTTAATGATATATATACAGTATGTATATGTGTGTGTGTGTGTGTGTGTGTGTGTGTGTGTGTGAGAGAGAGTGAGAGAGAGAGAGAGAGAGAGAGAGAGAGAGAGAGAGAGAGAGAGAGAGAGAGAGAGAGAGGCTCAGCAGCCAAAACTATAACAATTCGGTGCATTCGGTAAAAACTATTGACTATTGAAATAACTTAAATAATACATCAGCATTTAAAAATATCAATACATTCTAACTCCTTTGTGTGGGTGTGTGTGTGTGCTGCAGGAGAAGCAAAGGTTCCTGACTGACGTGCTTCATGAGGTGATGCTACTTGACGGTTTGGCAAGTTCACATCCCATCTCACAGGAGGTTTTCGAAGCTGCTGACATTGACCGGGTTTTCGACTGGATCGCTTACAAAAAAGTAAATGTCTCGTTGTTATTTTGCTCAATAGATTTCATCTATTTTTTCCCATAGGATATAGGATATAATCTATTTTATAATGTTTTTAAAATACAAAATAATGTGATTTGATGAATAAATAAAATACTGCTTAAGTTAATTAGTTAATTTTGTTAATTAGATGTTCACTTATAAGTAGCAGCTCATGTTATTTGAATTTATTAAAAAATTTGGTCTAGAAGATGCTGACAATGTCAAATCCAGACCACATAACTGAAACACTTAAGTTGTGCACAGTTGTGCATGCAATAACATTCACACAATTTCTGGATAGCTATGACCCAGATCGAGCAAATAAGATGGATGAAAGCAAGGGATAAGGAAAGCTAAGAAAACAATATATGCTAAAAATTGCAACAACAGTAAGACACACAGTAAATGAATCTACATCAATAACAATTGCTTAAGTACTGTTTTAGAAACAATAAAAAAAAATCATTATTTTTGGTTTCAATGCATTGGATTGAAGACTTTAGACTAAAATATTTTGGGGACATAAATTTTACACCTTACAAAGTGACAATCCGCCATCCAGAAACCCTCTATTGTCATAGAATAGTCAAAGTTAATTAGAGTAGGTTCCTTGACCTTTATGACTTTAGGTTGTGTACAATATATTTTTTTATTTCTGGAGTGAACACTCAGGCTTTCTTTGTTTTCTTAAAATGTAAATGCACTCTGAATTAATCACCCTACTATTCTAAGTAAAATTATTAAAGTTTATTTTGCCTGCAGGTGAGCAATAACATAGTTTAATTAAATTTATTCTTTAATATGTTAGAGTAAAAGGAAAGGCTTGAATAACAGAATAGGGTGTCAGCCTCAGGGAAAAGGTGGTGCAATAAACAGCTCACACTCCCTCAAATCTATTTTATATTGCTTTCAAATGTTTTATTGTCAATTATTTAATTACTAAAAATAATTGCCATTTTTTTCTGTGTGCTCTTCTTAAAAAAAACATTTAATGATAAAATCTAATGATTTGAAACATCTAAACATGATTTATCTATGATCTATCTATCTCCACACTGTATTTAAATATTTACTTTTGAGGGGAATTGAGGGATATGAGACTGGAACAATATGAAATTGCACAAAGAGAAAAAAGTGCTTCTGTTTGTACAAGATGGCTGCTTTGATTAGAAAACAAAAACACCTCTACTTTATAATCATCTTTTTAAACAATTATAATCTTATTATATGTCTTTAAAAGCAAATATTTAGAAAAAATATTCAGTTTAATTGGATCAAAGTAGCCAAATTCCAGTTTAAATAGTTCAAATCCCTTGCATTGAAACAGCCATCTGTGGAATGGAGACAAGAGATCGAAATTGTCTGTGGGTGGACAGGAAGGCACACTCTCATGCCTATCATTCACAACATTACTGCGGAATTTTGGGCTTTGGTGAGCTTGTGTAACCTGTTCAGGGCAGATTGGACATACCTACAAGTAGGTTACCTTTACCCATTTAAAAAAAGATAATGTTGACTCACTCCATATGCTTTAGAGGAAGCCCACAGTAGACTTTACCCTCTTTAACTGGTAGATGTGACATGATAGGTTATAGCTAGCAGGTCGGGGCGATCTGGCAGAAGAAATACTATAAAGTTACCCGCAACTCATTTCTTTAAAGATTCTTGGTAATTCAAATGAAGTGAATTCAAGCTTTTATTGTCATTTCAACCATATATAGCTGACGCAGTACACAGTGAACATAACACAACAATGTGAAAACCACCATCTGGAGCTACTGCCATGCCGCCATCTTGGATCTGTGAATTGAAAAGTTTAATATCTATCTATCTATCTATCTATCTATCTATCTATCTATCTATCTATCTATCTATCTATCTATCTATCTATCTATCTATCTATCTATCTATCTATCTATCTATCTATCTATCTATCTATCGATCTGTCTATCTATCTGTCTATCTATCTGTCCATCCGTCCATCTGTCCATCTATCTAAAATAAACTAGCTTAAAAAAATAAGTAGTCAAGTTGCAATCTATCTATCTATCTATCTATCTATCTATCTATCTATCTATCTATCTATCTATCTATCTATCTATCTATCTATCTATCTATCTATCTATCTATCTATCTATCTATCTATCTATCTATCTATCATCTGTCTGTCTATCTGTCTATCTATCTATTTGTCTATCTATCTGTCTATCTATCTGTCCATCTGTCCATCCGTCCATCTATCTAAAATAAACTAGCTTAAAAAAATAAGTAGCCAAGTTGCTATCTATCTATCTATCTATCTATCTATCTATCTATCTATCTATCTATCTATCTATCTATCTATCTATCTATCTATCTATCTATCTATCTATCTATCTATCTATCTATCTATCTATCTATCTGTATATCTATCTGTATATCTATCTGTATATCTATCTGTATATTTATACATTTATGTGTGTGTGCAGGGAGCAGCACTAATCCGCATGTTGGCAAATGTCATGGGACAAGCTGTATTTCAGAAAGGCATCAATGTAAGTGAACAAAAAAACATTTCTCTTATGTTCCTTATTTAACATATGTCCATTGTTTTTCTATTTCCTTATACCACACTTTAAAACCGCATTTGCAACAGATGTTTTTAGTTGGCCCCTTCATGTGGAGCTTAACAGATCTCTCATTTTTAATGAAACATTTTTAACCTATTAAACAGTTTTATAATGTTCTTTTTAAAACTGGGTTTTTTTTTATTGAAATTAATGGATTCTTCAGATGCAACCTTCTAATTCAGTCTCTGAGATGCTCTTTAATATGTGTTAGCATGAACACATCTCGTTCAAACAAATTAGCATGTGTTTTTTTTCCGCTGTTGCTGAAAGCTGTTTATGTACGAGACTCTCTGATTTGATTGCTGACTTAATAATGTTTCCAGCAGCTAATAGGGTTCACAACCCCCAGTCACCACAAGAAGAAAACAACAACAACAGCATCACCAACAACACCACATTTCTGAACTTATTATCAAACGTATTAAACATCTTAATCTCTTATTTCTTTATACTAATAGGGCCATAATAATTTTTTTTAAACTCTGATTTGTTTGGTAATTACAAGGAAACTAATTGAAAAGGATTTAAATTGTATAACGCTGTGCTCTTCATGTTGAACAGGGAATAGGATTGACATTTAGTGTAAAATTTCGGAATGTTTATCATAAGGATTTCTTTAACCGTGATGCAGAACAGATATCGACTTGCTCGATGTTTTCAATCAGTATAAAATATAATTTTGGAGCTGCAAGTCTGTTATGAGATTAGTCAGAACACTGTTACTGTTCTATGTATAGAGTATTGAGTAAGTATACAGAATTTGGTGAGCAGAGCAATGGGAAAGAAAAGGGCTGTGAGCCGCCTGCTAGGCAAACATTTCACACCTGTGACATGTCACATTTTTGGCCTCTGGTGAAAAGAAACTTCATAAGAATTTAAGTCATTTGAAAGGCTGGTGCACATTTTTAAAGGGCAGCTTCACTGACCCGTATTTTTGTCATAGCGGTGGGTCTTTAGTTATTAAGTATACTGGCTTTTTATACATTTTAAAATCGTTGGACCAATAATAGGGTTTTTTTTTTTTATATAAACAATTATATTCATAAAACCATTATTCAATTTAGTTCATTTTTATTTGTATAGAGATTTTAACAATATACATTGTCCCACAGCTGCTTTAAAAAGATTAAGCAGTTATAACCTTGTATAAAAGAGTTTCTGAATTTAGTGTCTATAAGTTTGTTCCATATAATTATAAGTTTGTCCCTAATAAATAAGCCAGTGGTGATTGTGGTGTAAAAAACTCCCTGAGATATAATGAGAAAGAAACCTTGAGAGGAACAAGACTCAGAAGGAAAACCATCCTCATCTGGGCAGCACAGAACGTCCATTCCATCATTGTTGTGAAGTTATAGGTGCTTAAATGCTGAACTGTTCATACAAACTGTGGTCCTGTGCTATTGTAGCAGACTGTCCAAATCCATCCTCAAATTTTTGAGTTGCTTAGTAACTTCACGGATCTTTAGGCTGTTGAGGTAGAACTTTCTTCAGCTGCACAAAGTGTTCTCCAGTTGAAGAGAATATAAGAGAATTATAATACCCTTTTCTTGCATGTACTTATACACAATAATACAGCTTTCCTTCTACCCTATATGACCCCTGTAAATCGAATGCATATGAAAGTACAAAGCCAAAACTGCATAAAAAAAATCAATTTCAGCGAAAATGTACATTTTGTTGTTTGTTGTTGAATGCCAGTGAAGTGAAGTGATTGTGCAAGTAGAAGAATGGCAGGTAGTACACTAGCAACAGTAAAGAATTGCTTATAGATTGTCATATATGTGATACTCAGACCCGAAATCATAGCTATTGTGTTGCATTTCAAAACACCATAAACGAAAATAACGTTTTTTGCATTGTGAAAGGTCACCCTGTGCAAATCAACAGTTTTGTATGCAGATATGCATTTTACTCCGATTTTACTCTGATTTACTCTGTCATGATTGAAAAATGTTTCACAGTCTGTCCTGGTTTAATCATTTCTTTTCACTTTCACATTTACACGTAAGTGTTGATGCGCTCTCGTTAACTAGTGCTTGACAGATGAACATGGCTGTGTTGGATCGACAAATGCATCAACACATTTTGACAGGTTGACAATCCAATAAGCTGCCTTCTGTGCTTTTTCTTCTTCCTTTTCATTACTTTTTTGAGAATGTCAAGACAGGGCTGTGATGTCAACTGCAACTTGAGTATAGCTTTAGTTTGCAGCAATCGGTTTCATTCATTTCGAAACAGACAAGATTGCTTGTATTTGTTCATTTCCTGCAAATTTGACGTGTGTGCTTATTACATGAAAGCCTGCACATGTCTGGCAAATAGGAAAAATACAATAAATAACTGTGGCACTTTGAAAGGCACCGAGAACCTTAATTTGTGGTTGCATTCAACATAAGGTATTACAATAGGTGTCTTTGATTCTTTTTTCTTTTTTTTTGTCAGTATAAAATAGATATGATAGTTGGGTAAGGGAGAATGTGATTGCCTGGTTGCTGTTTCAAATTGCTTATGTCTACTATTCATGTGTAGAAATGTAATGTCAAGTGGAGCAGATTGTAGGCTAGCTCTCAAAACCTTTCCCTCTTCCCTCTTTTACTGTTTTGCGGTTCAGACAAAGCAGATGCCAAATCACATAATGCTTTCGACTGTGGAGAGAGCAGATTGTTTTCAAGGGAACCATATGCTATTTGAATTACATTAAAACATTTAACCCCTTAAGGTCTAAGCATATTATTTATTATTTATTTTAAAGTATTTATTTAGTAGATGCTACGGATTATTTAGAGAAACAAGCTATGAATGCTGTATCTGCTGAATAAAGTCTGATTTTGTTGCAGGTCCTGGGAGTTTAATAGGTTACAATACTAGTTATGCTGTCTTCTTCTTTCGGCTGTTTACATTAGGGGTTTCCACAGCGAATTACATTTCTCCATACTACATCTGACTCTTTCAAACCAACTACCTGCATGTTTTTCTTCACCACATCCATGAACCTCCTCTTTGGTCTTCCTCTTTTCCTTCTTCCTGGTGGCTCCATTCTCAGCATACCTCTACCAATATACTATATGTCCCTCCTCTGCACATATCAACCATCTCAATCGTGCATCCTTCACCTTGTCCTCAAAACGTCCAACATGCACTGTCCCTCTAATAAACTTTTTCTACTTTCTAATCTTGACTATCCTCATCAGTCCCAATGAAAATCTCAACATCTTTAACTCCAGCGCCACCTCTCAACATCGCAGGTCTTACCCCAGTCCTATAACCTTTCCCTTTCACTCTTGCAGATACCCTTCTATCACAAATCACTCCTGCCACTCTTCTCCACCCACTCCACCCTGCCGCCATTTGTTTCTTCACTTCTCTAACACACTCTCTTTTACTTTGCACTGTTGACCTCAGGTACTTAAACTCCTCCACCTTCACCATCTCTTCTTCCCGCAACTCCTCTCTCGGCACCCTGTTGTTCTCTAAATCATCAAACCCACAATGCAACTTCTTCTGACCTTCTCTATACTTCTCCATCAACATTCTCAAAGCAAATAATGCATCTGTTGTGCTCTTTCTCAGCATAAAACCATACTGTTGCTCACAGATGGTCACCTTTTCCCTTAGCCTGGCTTCCAATACTCTTTCCCATAACTTTATGGTGTGACTGATCAACTTTTTGATTCCCCTGTAGTTACTGCAGGTCTGCACATCTCCCTTATTCTTAAAAAACGGTACCAGCACACTCCTTCTCCATTCCTCAGGCATCCTCTCACCTTCCAAAATTTTGTTGAACGATCTGGTTAAAATCTTCACTGCCACCTGTTCTCGACATCTCTATGCTTCTACTGGTAAAATATTAGTTATGTTGTAATTAAATCAAAGTACTTACTTTAGCCATTGTAAGTAGAGTTTTAAACTTACAGATTAAAAAAATTAGACATTATTGGTGTTGCAGCTTTACTGGTAAATTAATGACAAGTGAGTCTTATTTATGTTTAGTAAAATGTTAGATTGTAGTTATTAATGCTCTGCAGAAATCCTTGCCCAAGGTCACTGTTTGTCAAGTTTATCACTATTGTTGTGGACCTCAACCATATAACAGATCCTCTGTTTTTACATATACAGTTACTTCGCTATATGGTATGTAACTGATTTAGCTGAAGAAAGTGCATAATTTTTTTTATCAATCATTTTATCATGGAAGTAAGTGCATCAATTCAATAATTTTATCCTGTTCAGTGACTGTAGATAAAATTTATTTTATTGAGTTTATATTTTGGGAAATCCTTTCAAATAAGTAAAAAATATATTACAGGAAGATACAATTAAAACAACAATTCAAAAATACAAGTTGGGACACAATGATTTGCACATTTTATAAACTCATTTTAATCAAAATAAAACAAACATTAAATGTTTATTTAAAAATTTTTGCAATTTTAAGGTAAACAAAGTAATTTTTAATTTGATGGCTGTAACATGTCTCACAAACTGTGTGACATGTGACATGGTTGTGTTTTTACTGTGTAGCATTCTCTCTTTGATAAACAACAGTCTGGAAACCAAGGACACCATTTACTGTAGTTTTTAGTAGCGGAATGTTATGCTATTTGTGTCTTATTCAGGATTGTACCTACTCAACCTGGGTTTTCATTGTTGTAAATTTTGTTTCATGATGAACAATTTTTTAATTAGTGAAAGGTCTAGACTGGTCTAACACTTCTACCATGAAGCCATGCTTTTAGAACAAATGCAGTATGAGGTTTAGCATTGTCTTGCTTTCTTAAAAAAGACATCATCAGGATGGAAGCATATGTTGCTCTAAATCTGTATTTATGTTTAGGCATTGATGTGCCTTTCCAGATGTGCACGCTGCCCGTTCCATAGGCACCAATGCACCTCTGTACCATCAGATATGCAGGCTTTTGAACTAAATGCTGATAAACCAGATGTTCCCACTTATCTTTAGTCTGAAGGATGCAGCATGACTGGTTTCAAACAAAAGTTTCTGTATCATGTTTACAAATGCCGTCCTCATTGAATGATTGAGCTTTAACCTGCAATTGTAGATGTCACAACGAACTGTGTTCACTGACACAGAAGATTTCTGGAGGCATGATTACAGAATTATGTCTGTTTTTAATGCAGTGCTGCCCAAGGGCTCTTGAACATCTTCATAATATTTATATTGAAGAACATTATTTTGAAATTGGTTTACAAGATTTAGATGCAGTTATTCACAGATTGGTGAACCTCTGTCTATCTTCAATTCCGAGAGACTCTGCCTCTTTAAGATATATATATTTTGTTATACCCAATCATGTTACTCACTGGTTGCCAATTATTCTAAATAAATCAAAAGTTGGAATTAATTGCTAGCACAAAACAAAACATAATTAAAGAAAATAGTTTGGAAATTCAGTTGGACCAGATGACATACCTAAATGCTATGTTTTTAAGCATAGCAGTGAAGTTTTTAACCAGATTGTTTAACAAGATTCTGGAAGGTGTTAAGTGTACAGTAGGAACAACAGACTGGTTCAAGGTAAAGGTTGGACTGCATCAAGGATCGGCTCTGAGCCCTTACCTGTTTGCAGTGGTGATGGACAGGTTGATGAGACGAGGTCAGACAGGAGTCTCCATGGACTATTGTGTTTGCGTATGAGAGTGATTTGTGGTGAGAGTAGGAAGCAGGTTGAGAAGAGCCTGGAGAGGTGGAGTTACACGCTGAAGAGAAGGGGAATGAAAGTCAATAGGAGTAAGACAGAGTACGTGTGTGTGAATGAGAGGGAGGGCAGTGGAGTGATGCGGTTGCAGGGAGAAGAGGTGGAGAAGGTGGAGGAGTTCAGGTACATGGGGTCAACAGTGCAAAGTAATGGAGAGTGTGTTAGAGAAGTGAAGAAAAGAGTGCAGGCAGGGTGGAGTGGGTGGAGAAGATTAGCAGGAGTGATTTGTGATAGAAGGGTATCTGCAAGAGTGAAAGGAAAAGTTTATAGGACTGTGGTGAGACCTGCAATGTTGTATGGTTTAGATACAGTGGCATTGAGTAAAAGACAGGAGGTGGAGCTGGAGGTAGCAGAGTTAAAGATGTTGAGGTTTTCGTTGGGAGTGACGAGGATGAACAAGGATTAGAAATGAGCTTATTAGAGGGACAGCGCATGTAGGACTTTTTCCAAAAAGGTGAGAGAGGCGAGATTGAGATGGTTTGGACATGTGCAGAGGAGGGACATAAGTTATATTGGTAGAAGAATGCTGAGGAAAAGAGGAAGGCCAAGGAGGAGGTTCATGGATGTGGTGAAGGAAGACATGCAGGTAGCTGGTGTGACAGAGGCAGATAGAGGACAGGGGGGTATGGAGACGGATGATTCGCTGTGGCGACCCCTAATGGGAGAAGCCGAAAGAAGAAGTTGTTTTATTATATAGAAATTATTTATTATTCATTAAAAAAAAAAAAAAGACTGTTAGTTGGACATAGTCCCTTTATAATTAATGTAACTAATTTTCTGAAAATATCCTTGCGCTAAATGACTTATGTATCTAATAGTGTAAAATAGAGAGACCTTAGTTTGAGACAAACCCACTGATTTCCACACTCATGTTTGCTTAGAGCCTGCATTACTGTCTGAGCATGTATTTCATGTGTCTACATGGATTTTTCCTCTTTTATTTCTTCCCACCTTCCATTTTAATGCTAGTAGGTTGATTAGGAAAGCTAAACTTCCCCTAGATGTAAATTAATGTGTAAATATTTGTATTCATTGTGCTCTGCGATATACTAACATTCCGTCTATTGTGTGTTGATACATCAAGCCCAATGTTCCTGGACTCCACGGATAAAAAAAACGCAAGTTAGTCAATGTGAGTGAGTGTATGGTCTTCTTAAATTGAACTGTCAGTGTTGATCTTATAGATGACAAATGAGCTAATAGCAGGAGTGAGTGTTAATCCCCCCCATTCTTTTTTCTTAGCGATGACCAACTTCTTCTTTCGGCTGCTCCCATTAGGGGTTTGCCACAGCGGATCATCCGTCTCCATACCACCCTGTCCTCTACATCTGCCTCTTTCACACCAACTACCTGCATGTCTTTCCTCACCACATCCATGAACCTCCTCCTTGGCCTTCCTCTTTTCCTCCTACCTGGTGGCTCCATCCTCAGCATTCTTCTACCAATATAATTCATGTCTCTCCTCTGCACATGTCCAAACCATCTCAATCTCGCCTCCCTCACCTGGTCACCAAAACATCCTAAATGCGCTGTCCCTCTAATAAACTCATTTCTAATCTTGTCCATCCTCGTCACTCCCAATGAAAACCTTAACATCTTCTTAGCGATGACCAACTTTTCGGCTTCTCCCGTTAGGGGTCGCCACAGCGGATCCTCCGCACGTTTGATTTGGCACATGTTTTACGCTGGATGCCCTTCCTAACGCAACCCTTTCCCAATTTATCCGGGCTTGGGACCGGCACTAAGAGTGGCTGGGGATGGTTCCCTGACCGGGAATCGAACCCGGGTCGCAGCGGTGGGAGCGCTGCATCTTAACCACTAGACCACCAGGGGACCTCTGCATAGTAGACCAATAGCATTGACTAATATGTGTTCATTTATTTGATATGTTTAAGCTGGTATATTTAGGTCCCTTTGTTGTACAGTAAAACCCCATTGGACGAGCATAATTCGTTCTTGAAAATTGCTCGTAGGTCCATTTGCTTGTACGTTCGAACAAATTTCCCCATAAGAATGAATGTAAAAGTGATTTAATCCGTTCTGAGACCTCATTCAATCAATTATTTCTGCACTTAAAATGTATTTGTAGCCTATTTTAACAAACAAATACACCGCAAATTACCGTAATGTAAACATCATTTAACACTTACCATGTGGTAGTGGTTGATTTGCGAGTGTGAGACGCTCGTGAAATAGGGTACAATTTAGCAAGCAAGGTCGCTCGTATCTCCGTTTGCTCGTACTATTAGTTGCTCGTACAACAGGGTTTTACTGTATTAATAATCGCCAATCCTGTGAAACTTTTAAGATGCATTTACATTTATGGCATATGGCAGATGCCTTTATACAGAATAATAATAATAAGAAATAAACATAAAAATAAGAAATAAAAGGTAAAATAAACAACCAGACAAAGAAACAATTAAATAATAAACAATAGTAATAATACAAATAATAATTAAATAATTAAATAAAAATTACAGAATACATCAAAAATAAAAGATACATAAAAGCTATCCTGAAAAAAGTTTTTAAAAGCAGATTTAAAAACCTAAAAGATTTAGCCTGGCTAATAGTGAGAGAATGAGAGAATTTTACAGCTTTGGTGCATAAGAGGAAAAAACCCAATCACCTATAGAACATAAATGGGTAGGGGAAACAACTAATAGACAAGAATTAGAGGAGCGGAGATCACACCATTGAGTGTAGATAGTTCAAAGTTGTGTCAAATAATAAGGGGCCATACCATATACAGTAGGGCCTTACAGGTCCGCATAAGAAGTGACTTACATTTACCTCATTCATACAACTGAGCAGCTATGGGGTTGAGAGACGTTGCTTTAGAGAGAGTGGCAGCTGGTGTGGCAGCTTGGTGTGGCTGGGATTTAAACTCACAACCTTTAGAATCCAAAGTCCAATGCCACAAATCTTAACCACTAAGCAACCACATCCAACCTCCCAGCTAGATTTTGGATTGCAGGCAGTTGTTATCTTCAGCTACAAGCCTATTAGTGAGGCCAGGCACTGATGTTGTGTAAAGAGGCCAGCAGTGCAGCTAGAGGACATTTCATCCCAAAGATGTTCATTAGGGTTGAGGTCAGGAATCTATTCAGAATACTTGATTTCCTCCAACTATGTTTTAACAGAGCTCACTTTGAGCATAGGAACAGACAGAGATTCAATTCAAGCTGCAGGCAGAAAATGTGAGTGGGACTGAATGTAGTTGAGTCCACATGTATGCAATCAGAATGATGGTGTCAGAATGCGAGAGGCGTTTTGATAGCTGGGTGTTCTTAGGAGTCATATTTGTAGGCCATTAAGCAGTCTGGCCACCTTATCATATAATTGAATACGAATTGCTGCTCAGCTGTTGTGAATATTCTCTGCTATAGTGCTATATGAACACTTATCTTAACTTAAACACTAACAACAGCTAGTGCTGCTTGAGCCGACTTTCATTGATGGAAGTCACTGGGCCAAAACTGAATTTTTTACATTATCACCATTATCACACACAAAAATATAATGGAAAATTTGAAATGAACATTAACTATGAAATAATGATGGAAAAGGCCAACACTAATTCACAAATCAAGACAGATGATATCAGGCATTTTATTAGGACAACTAAAGAAAAAGAAAAAAGTACACAAATCTTAGCGATGACCAACAAACTCCCAAAAAAAAGTGTAACACTATATACAGGGACAAACTTACACTTAAAAATGAATAAGATGTTCTTTATATCACCACATTATCTGTGTAAAGCTGCTTTGAGACAAAGCGCTATACAAATACAAAAAATAAATAGAATTGGATATTGTTAGGCTGGAAGAACAAGCGGAAGCCGAAGTTCGACAAAACGGAGGTGCTTTAATGAAATACAGGAATGCAGCAAAACCAAACCAGCTGTAAACACAGGAACATAGACTAACACTAACCAAGAGTAGTTCATGAGATAAATCCACAGGGTAGTTCACAGAGTAACAAATCCACAGGGTAAACCCACAGAGTATGTCCACAGAGTGCTGAATCCATATAATAGGTAGCCATTGAGGTCCTGAGATGTTTACCAGACTAACCGGTAGAATAGATGGGGAGTTCTTGGACGTGTGTGCTAATATAGTGGGTGAGCTGATGAGTGTCAGGTGTGTGGAATTAGTAGGATGGGGAGCTGCTAGGAGGAATGTGTGGTTCTAGAGGTGTGGCCGGTGGATCCCTTACAATTGTCATGTAAAATAAAACAAAATGACAATGAACAAAATGTTTTTGAATAGTTTGGCGTAACTGTTTTTAATCATATGGTGTTTGTGTTTTGACACAAAGCCTTTAAAGGTACTTACAAACAGGCACAAGGGAAAATGTTTTTACTCTGCAGTTTTTAACATGTTTTTTGAAACCCTTGCAATTTTCTTGGCTTTTGTAACAACAATAAAGTCTACTTGTATACGATGTACTTCATTCCAGTTGTAGGCGGTGTAGTGATTTACAGCAAAAGGAAAGAAAACTCTTTTGAGAACGAAATGATTTTAGTTATAATTGCAAGTTGTAACTCTTTTCTTGCTTTTCTCAGTTTCTTTAGCAATCTGTCCTTCAAAAACTGCGTGTGAGCAGTTTGTGTGTGTGTGTGTGTGTGTGTGTGTGTGGTGGCAGCAGCAGTCTGGCTATGCTTGACCTATCACCCTCTATTATATCTCTTTGCCCCATGCTTCACTCTTTGCTGAGTAGATGCTGCTCGCAACGAAAAGGAGAGATGCACTTTAACAAGACCCAGCAAGCCTTAAATTAGACCTCAGCGGCTCTGAAAGCTTCGAGGATATGACCTCAGTGTTCATAATGGCCACCTTTTTTTATCTTCATCCTGAACACATTTTTAGATATTTTTTCTATAATATTTTAGAAATGTACCAACACAGAAGAATGAAAAACTTTGTCTCCTGGGCTAAAGAAACAGCTTTTATTGAGCTTTTTTTGGTCAGAAAATTAGCATGAATTAAACATATGTACTGGTGTGAACAAATGAACCCTCCTGTTCAACCAATTGCTTATTAAACTTGTGTTTGATGTTTGACAAAAAGGTACAGTAGAAACAGGGAAATTCTATTCTAATGTCATGATTGAAGTGTTTGTTTAAAAAAATAGTTTTTTTAGAAGTTTATTAACATTGTTGAATTAAAAGGTCTAAACATTTTATGAAATTAAAGGGAAAAGATATCATACTAACGATCTTCACATATTTGTTGAAATCCTGTTTATTTTATTACCAATAATCTATTGTTAATACCATTACTAGCTTTTTTTTTTCCTTTTCCATTTTGTGCTTGCCAATTTTTTCCAAGGACTATACAGATAATAACCGTAGTTTTTGTTTTAGATTGATAGCAAACCAGTATCGCATATAGTTTTTGTATATTTTTTAATCCTTTTGTAAAATAATGTTTTCTGATGTTTTTTTTTTTTTATGTCATTTTAAAAAAATCATGATAGGCCAAAGTTGCTTTGGCATCTTAGCTAGAGGCAGCATTCAACCTGCTGGTCATATAGCCTTAGGGCATGAGAGAATGCACAGGTTCAGCAGCCGAGGACAGACCAATGAGGCAGTGAATGTGACTTATCTACTTTATCTCCAGATACATTTCCCAGAATGTTTCTTTTTTCAGCTGGGTCATACCCTAAGGGTCAAAGGAATGCCTGTTTATGCTAGGCAGTTTGGGCTCACTGGCTACTGCCATATCACTAGAGGCTTAGAACATTACTGTGCATTACTTCCCATATCAGCATGTAGCTGATGAAAAATGTTTATATTTGTGTGGACGGAAAATGTGAGATTAGTAAAAAGAGAATTCAGTCTAGAAGCAGGGGCCACAGTTTCTTCCTCCTGCATGCTCAAAAAGAATTCAGACCAAACTCATTGTCATGCTGCTATTTTAGTACACTTCTGTTTAAAATGGGCCAGCCTGAATAGGGTAAAATATTAATCATTTAAAATACTTAAACCTTTTGTTCCATTCCCAACTTTAGAGGGGGGCGGATTTGTAAGCTCCACCTGTCCTTCATCACCCCAAAAAATCTTAATGAAATACTTAATAAAATAATTGATAAAATATACTGAAAAATTAAGACTTAAATCTATAACATCGAATAGCAAGTTTAAGTGTAAAAAAGTCTATTTGTTTATTACTTTGCCCTACTGTCACTTTGCAATCTGTGCAAAAAAGAGCAAATGCATTGACAAGAATGATGAACAAGTCAAGAACAAAAAGAACTTACATATTTCTCATTCATATTGTACAACTGAGCAGCTATTAGTTTAGGGGCCCAGGAGTGGTAGTTTGATGACCTTCGGCCCAATGTCCAATGCCTTAACCACTAATCTAAACCATTTAAAGAAATCAAAAGGGATAAGGTATTCTATATTAACTGTCTTTTTGTACCTGTTCAATTCTTGCTAATTTCTTTACTAATGAATGTTACTGATCAATAAAAAAAAAAACATACTGTCAGTTATTAAACATATCAGAATTTTTATTAAAAACCAATAGGTTTCTAATAAGGCCAAATCACCTCTTTTTTATTGTAATGATTTCTGATTGAGTGCGCTTTCTCCCCTGAACAGGTGAAGTGCATCATTATAAAACAAAGGCCTTCTGGATGTCTTGACTCTACTTACTGATTAAGGACATAATAAGGCTGAGATCTGTCTTGCATTTGTAATTGAGGCTCTGTATGTTTGGCTGATCTGGGTTTTGCACAGACGATTATTGCAAGCTCTTTATTTTTTATAGTATGAAAGTTTATTATATTTTCTTTTAGATTTTAACATCAAATGTTTGAATTTCAGTCTAACTGAAGTATAAGAGTGGAGGAAGGTGCACACAGGTGGACTTTATTCTATGCAGGAGATGCAATCTGAAAGAGATTGGAAACTACAAGGTGTTAGCAGGGGACAGTGTAGCTAGACAGCATCGGATGGTGGTCTGTAGGATGGCTTTGGAGGTGAAGAAGAAGAGAAGGAGAAGAGTTAAGACTAAAAAAGATAATTAGATAGTGGAAACTAAAGAAGGAAGACTGAAGTGTAAGAATTATGGACGAGGTCAGAAAGAGGCTGGTGGTGGTGAAGAGATGCTGGATGATTGGGCAGCTAGGAAGGTACTTGGTGAGACATCTGGAAAGATGATGAATGAGCTGATGATTGAGGAAAGTGAGAGAGAGAGAGAGAGAGAGAGAGAGAGAGAGAGAGAGAGAGAGAGAGAGAGAGAGAGAGAGAGAGAGAGAGAGAGAGAGAGTATGATGTGGAGATAGTAAAGCAGGAAGTGAATAGGATTAGTAAAGAGGAAGTGATAGCAGCTATTAACCATGAAGAGTGGAAAGTCGGTTCAACCAGATGATATACCGGTAGAAGGATTGAGATGTCAACCAGATTGTACAACAAAATTTTGGAAGGTGAGAGGATGCCTGAGGAATGAAGACAGAGTGTGTTGGTACCGATCTTTAGGAATAAGGGAGATGTGCAGACCTGCAGGAACTACAGGGGATTAAAAATGATAAATCACATGATTAAGTTATGGAAAAGAGTAGTGGAAGCCAGGCTGATAGAAGAGGTGATCATCTGTGGGCAACAGTATGGTTTCATGCAAAGAAGAGCATTACAGATGTAATATTTGCTATGAGAATGTTGATGGAGAAGTATACAGATTTATACAGATATACAGAAAGCGTATGACATGGTGGTGCAGAACATGTACTTTATGAGGACAGTGTGACAGCAGTGAAGTGTGCAATTCAAACGACAGACTGGTTCAAGGTGAAGGTGGGACTGCATCAAGGATCGGCTCTGAGCCCTTTACTGTTTGCAGTGGTGATGGACAGATAGATGGACGGGGTCAGATAAAAGATGCTTGCGTATGACATTGTGATTTGTGGTGATAGTAGGAAGCAGGTGGAGAAGATCTTGGAGAGGTGGAGAAAAGAGGAATAAAAGTTAGTCTGAATAAGACCAAGTCTGAATGAGCATGAGGGGAGTGGAGTGGTGCAGTTGCAGGGAGAAGAGGTGGAGAAGGTGGAGGAGTTTAGGTACCTGGGGTCAACTGTGCAAAGTAATGGAGAGTGTGTTAGAGAAGTAAAGAAAAGAGTGCAGGCAGGGTGAAGTGGGTGGAGAAGAGTGAGAGCAGGAGTGATTTGTGATAGAAGGGTATCTGCAAAAGTGAACGGGTAGGTTTATAGGACTGTGGCAAGAACTGCTATGTTTTATGAGTTGTGACATAATGCTAAGGATGGAGCAACTAGGAAGGAGGAAAAAAGGAAGGCCAGGAAGGAGGTTTATGAATGTGGTGAGGGATGACATGCAGGTAGTTGGTTTAAAAGAGGCGGATGTAGAGGACAGAATAGTATGAAGACAGACGATCCGCTGTGGCAAACCCCTAGCAGGAGCAGCCGAAAGAAGGAAGAGAAGAAGTTTGAATTTCAGTCCACATTTTCCCCATTCTCCTCTTTCATTTCAGAGTTTGTTAAGCTGTATTTTATGGATATAATGGAAGCAGTAGTTTTCCCTTTGAAATTGTTTTCTAGCAACAATTATTTTGTCTATCTGCAGCATCCTTCATCCTTTGCCACATACAGATGCACTTGCACTTGCATTGTCTTTTAGTGTGAACCCAATCACGTACAGACTAGTCTGGCTACAGACTGGATTTATAAGCACTGTTTAAGCACTGAATTTAAATGCAATGTAATTGACTTGGTATTTTCCATTCCACTCTTCTATGCTTGTTTATCTCGAATGCTGCTGAATCATCAAATAGAAAACTCTTATCCATATTTCATTTCTTTTTGTTTCCCAGGACTACTTAATGACGCACATGTACGGAAATGCAGCAAGGGATGACTTGTGGAACAAGTTTTCAGAGGTAAGATTCCAGTCATAGGATATCTTATCTGATAAGCATATAGCAGATAGGTATTGTTACTGCATTACTGTAAGGGGTTGAGGCAGAATATTTTTTTAGGTTGTTCACTCAATCTGCTGCATAGGTACAAAGTGTTCCTGCAGACAGGCAGCATTGAGGTTAGTGTCAAGCATGTATCTGTGCTATCTTCAGGTACAGAAATACATACAGACACATTTTACCACTGGAAAATTTATTTCAAATAGTATATTAGAAAATTTAATGTAACATCATGGCAGACTAAGGGTTTTTGTCTAAAGAAGGATTAGGAATTGTTACTCAGGAACAATGAAATTCATCCATAATTCAGAGGTTCAGTTTAATATTTGAATAACTGTTAAAACCTGTAATTAAGAGAACTTTGTGTGTGATGACTTCATCTGTAAAGTAATAAAGATGAGATGGGCTTTGTGGCTATCTATTTAATGTGCAGTAGCTATAAAAAAAAAATGTCCAATGAATTACAAATATTGTCTTTGTTAATTGTTTTTTAAATTGTTCAACATTAATGTAGCATACATTCAAATCTTTTTTGGACACCTGTCCATAATCATACATGGGCCTTTAACCAATTTGTGCAAGATGATTGGAAGCACACAAGTGTATGAAATGTCTATGTTGGCAAAAAAAAAAAAAAAACATGCAAACACCCTTCCCTCTGCCATGCTAAATATGCCATAGTCAACATTAAGTTCTGATTTAGAAGCAGTGGTGTAATTGAGTACATTTCTGTACTTCATTTCTATACTTAATCATTACTTTTTAGTTTTACGTATTGTCAAAGATTTAACCAACTTTTACTCTAATTAAATATATTTATAATTCAGTAAATACATTTTGTACCTATTTTGTACATTATGTACCTTTGTTGAAAATGTCAAAAAGTCAAACTTTCAGAACCAGCTTTTGTTAAAGTTGAATAAACATATTGCCCCTTTTTGAAACTGAGAGGTACATCAAATCACAGTGACCTATGAAAATTAGGTTTTACTATCTTTTAAATTATTTACTTAAATTTTATTTGTCCATTGAATACTAATGTTTTTTGACATGATACTGTCATTTTATTTGTTAATTCAAGATCCTTTTTAAAAAGATTTGTTTGATCTTTGTTTCATTTTGGCATGTTGACGAGGTTGTTGTGTTGATCTTGGTGAATGTAGTGTTGAGGTGTACAATTTGATTTGTACTTTAGGAAATGAAACCTCACAAATCAACTATTTTTGGCTTTCCACATGTGTCTTGGTGTTGAGGACTAGTGCATCTTTAAACAAAATGTACTGTAAATACTCTGATAAGACTAAAGTCATATTGGAATTGGTGACTTTTAACTTGTAATGGAGTACGTTTTGCAGCAAGGCATCTATACTTTTGATTAAGTAAGATTTTCAGGTCCTCTTTACACCTCTGTGTAGAAGACCCTGGGAACAACTACTGCTCATCCACAAAGCAGTAGAGAACACAATTTCAGAGCAGGGCCACTAAGGAATACACTATGTAAACAACGTCTGCTGTATCACTCATGCCAGACCTTCAGACCTCTTCTGGAAGCAATTTCCTCACAAGAACCTTTCTATGGCTGAGCAGCAGTACATAAGATTAGCATCATTATATGCAGTGATAAACATTGACTAATGTAGTGTATAGTCAGTCTCTGGAGCAGTAGAAATTTCTAGAGTGGTGAATCATGCTTTATTATCTGTCAATTGGATGGATAATTCTGGGTATGGTAAATGCCAGAAGAATACTTCCTACTGGAGTTTATTGAGCCATTAGAAAGAATGGTGAAATAGGGTGATGCTCAGGGGCTGCTTTTCAGGGTTTGGGCCCTTAGTTCCAGTGACAAGTAATAATATTAATGCTACAGCATGAAGAAATGCATTTAAGACAATAGTGTGATCAAATGGAGGTGAAGGAACTTCAGTGGCCTGCACAGAGCCCTGATCTTAATTTCATTGATGAAAGAGGTGGGTGGATGAATTAATTCATGTTGTTTCATCCAACACTAGCACCTAACCTCACACTAAAATAAAAATAATACTCAGTCAGAACTCTTGTAGAAAGCCAGCTCAGCTTTTCATATATCTATTGAAAGTTCAGTTTCAGGACTGAGAAGTGTCATGAAGCATGTTGTTCTTGTACCTGAGAGATAATGGGAGCAGTGGAGTAGTGGTAGACGGTCAGAGGAAGTGTGGTGGAGTGCAGGGTGAAATGAGTGCTGTAAGTACTTTTACAGTAAGTTGAAGAGTGCTGGTCTGTTTTTAGCTTTGTATATGAGCAGAAGTGTATAAAATTAGCAGCTACGGGAAGCCAGTGGAGGAGCGTAGTGATGGGGTGGTGTGCAAGTACTTCAAAAGGTTAAAAATACATTTCTGGATCACTTGCACATGTTGAATATCCCCAACATTGAAACCTGGAAATATTTATAATTAAAAACACTAAAATACTAACATGGAATGTACTATATTATGCTAAAAGGTGTGTGAATCCTGGTTCACGCTCAAGTTCTATTGTTTTATTGTAACCTAAAATCAATCTTGAAAATATTGTTTACATTTTTAAAATCTTGTGTTATATCTGGATGTACGTTTTTTATCACTACAGTGTGGATTGGTCTGGTTCCCTTTCAGGAACTCGAGCTGCATTACAACACTTTGGGAACACTTTCGTGTTGTCCAAGAAAGGGAGCGATAAAAGCACATGAAGTGAAGCCGGTGCCATGAAAGCATCGAAAAAGGCTAGACACACTTTCCGGTTGTGTGTGTCCATCTGCTAAAGGTCTGCTTATAATCAGGGAGGCCTCTCCTCAGAGGTCCGTAGCAGACGAGCAGTTGTTCTGACTCGTCCTTGTTCCAGGGACTCATTCTACGAGTCCTCTGGTCACTTTTGGGGTCAGTGCTCACTCAACATGGGGTGTGGCAGCCTTTAATGCTTGGTCCTCTGGAATGTCCCTGCAAGACATTTGCAAAGCTGCGGGCTGGTCCACCCCGCTGAACTTCCTCCTGCCACACTGCCAGCTTCACTCCATGTGCTTCTTATAGCTTTCTGGTCAGGATGTCGCACATTCCATTGGACAGATTACACACATGATTCAGAGTGTGGACAAAGCGGAAGCATTCCCAAAGTGTTGCGACGCAGCATTTTGTCCCCCTCTTTAGGGAACTAGGGTAACATTAATAACCTAGAGACGGTCTGTGTCATTTGCAGTAGGTTTTCCCTTTCGGATGCTACACACTAAATTTTAAACCTCTAAATGCTCACTTGATGTTTGCTTGTAAGCTAAATGTTGAAGTATTGTATAGAAAATATAGTAAGCTTCAAACTTTCCAGCACAAAAGGGGGGGGGATTTTTTTTTATGATGCAGAAGGAGAATAACAAGCTGAAAGTTCACAATCAAAACTAAACACATGACTCGTGTAATGCTACCTAGCTGCCACTAATTAGCTGCCACATCTGGGCAGTTGATATTCATTACAGATAGTATTTGATTGGTTTCATATTGAAAGAATACTTTATGAATAATCAATTTGTTTTCACTGTTTACTGAGTAATTAAAAAACATAGTGTATACATTATGTACTGCAGCATGCAAGGCTACAATAACAAGCGTGTTCATGGCCATTTTTTCACCAATATGGTCAAAATTATGTTGGTTTTTTATGCTCTACACATTTAGTTCAGTTCTACAATTTTTTAACCCATGTACAATAATCCAAGAACAAAAATCGAAATGCAGACCATGAATTATGTAAAAGGCTGATATGCACTGTATTTTTTATACCTAAATAATCCAACTTGCCACAATAACATGCCAGTGTTAAATTCCACAAAGCCTTTTTTCAAGCTCAAGAACTGTGACTACACCTCCTTTAATTATTTTAGCTTGGCACAAAGACCCTGAAACATCACTTTGAAAATTAATCTTAAGTGGACTTGCTTTACTTACCATCTGTCTGCCTGAGAGATTCTATAGCTGCTATGTGCCATATTAAACAAACCGTGACACATTGACAGATGTGGAAATGCCTGCCTTGCAAAGACTTTCCCCCATGCAGTTTATGTACTGATACCCTCAGAATGAATTACAGATGATACACATTAATCCCGAGAGTATTTGCTTGCCCATGCGCACCTCGCTTTTAATGTACAGTATCAGATCAACTGTCATTATGTTTCTTTCAGCAGTGAAATGCTTCTTTTTCACTTTCCTGACCTCACTTTTCCACAACAATCTCTGCTTTCATTCAGACAAATAACCAGCTAGTCATTCTTCAGAGGAAACTTTGATAGACTTGGTCTCCAATGTGAAAGTAAACATTTTTTTTAATTACCAGAGCTGGAATGGTTCAGCTTCTTTATGTTTATCAAAAAGTGGCTATGCAGACCAGCATGAGGCCATTACTTATATACTTATACCAAAAAACAGTATGATCTAAGATGCAAAGCAAAATACTTATATAATCTTACTTACCAAATTACTTTGAAGTAATGAATTGTAAAGGTGAGATTTGTGATATTTTTTTTTTATAAATGGAGTCTTGTATGGCAAGCACATTAAAGCTTAGACACTTGTGGCGATTGCATTTAATGGAAATGAATTTTTTTTTTTGATGATTGGAAATCCAACAGATGAGCTCCTGTAGCTCAAATTGCTCTAGAAGTTAATGCTGCTAATGCTTGACAGGTCAGGACCGTTTTAGCAGCAAAAGGGAGTTGGGCATAATTTTATGCCTGGTCTGGGTCCAGAAAGTTATGCCTGTTTGGTGTACATAAATTTGATTTGACATTTAACAAACACAGTTTTACACACTAAAATGACTTCATTCTAAGACCTTGGACTTTAAGCTGTGCTCTGGTGTTTTTTTGTGCAGGCCATGCAGAGTGAAGGGAAAGACATCAACATCAAAGAAGTAATGGATGGTTGGACTCTTCAAATGGGCTATCCTGTGGTCACCATCAGCAAAAATGAGAGCCTGGACAACATGGTCACTGTAAACCAGGAACACTTTATTTACGACATGGAAGCCAAGAGCAGCAAACCAGACATTTTCAACAATAGGTACAGTGTCTAACATACTGTATGATTACTGTTTGCCATGTACATAAGAGTCGAGATTATTGTTTGTAATGTCCAGATAAGGCAGAAAGAAGTCGTTTAGTCTGCTTCAATTCATCTAAATCAGTTCAATAACTCTTCTTATTTACCCAAAATAATCTGGTGTGCTAGAGACAGAAAAGCATTCATTTGTGCAGTGTAATAGCTTTTCCCAATGTGTTAAATGCACAATGTGGAGCACTGAGGACTCATTTGGTATACCCCTTGCACAGTCCATGTACTAAATATACACCCCATTTATTTCTTCAGTGATGAACACCTCAGACCTTCTGTTCTTTCCACATGCACAATGTTTGCTACTCAGGTTTAATCATTTCCATTTCCCATTATTTCTGCAACCATCACAAATGCTAATTGATTCAGCTCATTGTTTATTATTAATGCATTGTTTATCATTTATTATTTTTGGTAACCTCTAGGTGCTTTCTCAAATGCTGCAGCATTTACAAAAGAGGAACAGGACTGCCAAGAGCTAACATAAAATTTAGCTCTCATTAATGGTGTCATAAATTATTCATCCTGCCCTCTGGAAGCCTCTGGTTCTTATTTGGGTTCAAATGCTGGCAGCAACACTTATCGGCAAGTGAATGTTAATGTTTGCAATATCGAGGTGTTGAAGTGGAGGTTGGTGATGTTTAGACTGCTGCACTTACTATAAAGAATTAAGAATTAACAATATATGTGAAAAGAATGTGAAAAAAAATAAGGAAATGTCTTTACAATAATAATGAAGTATTTGCAGTTCTAATTCGAATTTTACATACAAATTATGATGCAAATACACACTGACAGTTGTATATACAGCACTGTGCAAAATCACAGGCCACTACCAGCTTTGTTGTTTTAGCAAAGTTTTAATGACCATCTGTATTTATTTTTCTGT
Source organism: Silurus aristotelis (assembly GCF_946808225.1). Classification (NCBI taxonomy): domain Eukaryota; kingdom Metazoa; phylum Chordata; class Actinopteri; order Siluriformes; family Siluridae; genus Silurus; species Silurus aristotelis. Next base: position 15,337,438 of record NC_139597.1, read on the forward strand.
CTTTTATTAAGATTAAGAAAATACAGGAAAAAAAAAAAAAAAAAAAAAAAATTTCAGAACAAAATTGCTTCTTCAGGCAAAAATAAGTATTTAGTGTGACCTCCCTTTGCACTTAGAACATCTTAGTCTTTTTTTTGGGAGACTGTAATTACTGAGTTAATCTTCTGGTACATTATACAAGTTTTCCTTCAACACTTCCAAAAGTTCTACTTTAAGATTAAAATAGTTTTTTATTTCTTTGGTTTCTTGGCCATTACACATCCACAAAGATCATTGCTGATCAAGCTTCTTCAGACTGTTGAAGGGTCAACCTGCCCAAACTGCCAGATGCTGAGCTTCTCCTAGTCTCTCAAAAAAGAAGCTCTGAGAGCTTTTTTCATCAAATGTCCCTTAACCTTGTGGTCCTTACTTTGTCTCTGACCTCTTCTGATGTTTCAACACAGCTTGAATGCCATATATTTAGGATACAGTTTGTTTGCTGAATTTCCTTTAAGAGTGATGATAGAAAAGTAAAATTTTATGTCTGTCAAATTCTGTGGCAATCTTCGGCATTTTAAATGAAAGTTTCCGAAACAATTTAACTCATAAAATATGTCTACCGAATTTTTAAGCCATCTTGCACTAACCTGGTGTAATAGACCTTTGTTGCAGCAGTCATTTTGACATAAGAAAGTAGGACAAATACAAGTTTTAGCCATGACATTAATCAGGGTACACATTTTCTGTATTTTCTTTTTGTATTCTACTAAAGAGACAGATAAATAATTGCTTGATAAATGATTGTGTAATTGATGAAGGTAATTGGTTTTCCTCATTGCATTAACAATAACCTCTATTCTTCTAGGAAGGCATTCACAAGTTTTGGGAGCATGGCAATGGGAATTTGTATTCACAATATATTTTTTCACATATTTATGAGATATGGCATGACAAATTATGTTGTGACTAAAATATGACTTTTTATTAAAGTCTGAAAATATGACGTTTCATAACCAAACACAAAATCTCATGACAAAACTGTTAAAAGTGAAAATAAAATTTAAGGAAAAATGTATAAAAGGTCATAATTTATCAGAAATGCAAAACGGCCTTTGGGAAATGTGTTGTGTAGATGCTGACTAGAGGTGGCAAAAGTTCACACATCCTTCACTTAAGTAGAAGTACAGATACTCGTGTTTAAATAATACTCGGGTAAAAGTACTGACTATACTTTTTTACTCAAGTAAAAGTAAAAGGTTTGGGCTCTGAGCCTTTACTACTATCTATATTAGTTGCACGCTGCCACATCATATTAATATTAGGGCTATCAATCGATTAAAATATTCAATCAAGCTGTTCTAAATGTACCTTAAATTGATACTTTCCAAATTTTTATTACTCTAATCAAAATGGGCATGGACAAATATTGATGCTTTATGCAAATTTATGTTTATTATTTGTGAATCCAAACTCAAGAGCATGAAGATAAAATATTCGTATAAATGTTTTAAAATAATTATGGTCTTTTAAATTACGTAAATTATCAGGACACCAAATGGAACCTTTGTTATGTTTTCACACGGATGTTTAATGAGCTGATACCGGAGAAACTGTACCTCTTATAACTTTCATACGGATTACATAATCAGAGAATATTTTCATTCTATATGAATTGAAACTTTTTGAGTTTTCTATACATATATATATTATGTCTGTGAGGCAAATATTCACTAAGATTCAGGGTGTTATATGTGGGTGTCTGTGGAGAGAAGACAGAGACGACAGAGAGCGCCCCCTGTCTGTTTTCTTTATTTTACCAAAGCACAGCGTTTTGTTATAATGAGTGAATACAAATAAATGTAGACCCTTTACATAATCGAATGATGTATTGCTCATATTTGTAAAATCAAAATAGACAGTACTTTATGTTTGTTTTGTCGTTATGAGAAAAAAAATGCTACACAACGCACCGGCGTGTTTGTCACCCTAGCGGGAAAATTGTCGAATGTGCACATCATGGTGGATTTCGGTGCTGATTTGAGACTTGGCGCACCAGTAAAACAAATGTTTACTGATTAAAAATAATTTTTCGGTGGAGCTTATTTATTTCTTTTTTATATTTGACCAAAGAAAAGACATCAGGAATAAACATGTGTTACGCTGCATTCATTGTGCATTGATAAAACCATTGCTGTTAAAATGAACTTGCATAATTGATATATTAATACAAAACTAATTAATTTTGTCACCTAATAAATGTATCCAGGCTGAACAACCATTATATAGAACACAAGCAGAGAAAAGAATATTATGATCAGGTGATTAGGAATGTGTCTATTCTCAGTCACGTTTACGTTGCTGACTCCCTCTGTCTCATCCACATTAACACCAGACTTCTTGTTGCCTTCTGACTGCTCCTAGTGGGCTTCATAAAATAGTTTTTCCGTCTGTGGTGTTGAAATTGATACACCGGTGGTAGATTGATGGTCTGAAAACCGTGCGCAATGAGAAGGAAAAAAATTGACATTTTACCAAATATGTTAAAACTAAAGTAAAGAGCCTGTTTTTAAAATGTAAGAAGTAGAAAGTACATATATTTGTGTTAAAAATGTAATGAGTGGAAGTAACAGTAATGAAGTATTTGTACTTTGTTACTTCCCTCCTCTGGTGCTGAAATGAAAATTCTGCAAGTCTCAGCCACAAAAGCATTAAGGTTGAGCATTGATTTTGGGTTTGGGGGTTTATTGTTGTTCAGTGGGGTTGAGGTCATGACTCTTAGCTCAAATTCTTCCATAATGAACATTGGTAAACCGTTGAGCAAAAACATTTTGTAAACTTGCTTTGTGTAAACTGGCAGAATCATGATGTGTCTAATTTTTTTGGTCATTTGGGAGTAACTGTTTATTGTATGTCTGAAAACAATGGCCATAAAACATATGCGTTAAAAATGTATTTTAAATCCAGGTAAAAAGCACAGTGAGCAGGAGAGGCGAGGAAAGAAGAGCCAGAGTCAGAAAAATAAGAGCGTTTGCTTGCTGTTAATAAAAATTAATTATTAATGAAGCATTTTTACCTTTTTCCTTGCTAATCCTCTCACAGTATACTACCTAGAGTATGAGCACATATTTAGAATGAGTAAGATTAGGCATTGTTATATTGTATGATTAACCAAGAATGTCATAATAGCAGTTCTTTCTTTTTCTTACACTTTTATTACATCCTCATGGTTAAAGGTTGTAGCTCATTTCCAGTTAATTGGCAAACCTTTACTTTAAAATTATTCGGCTTTTCATTCATGTATTAGTCATTATGTGTGTGTTGGACCATCTGAGCAGTGCTTTGCTACTTTTTCTCTCTCTCCCACAACAAAAGGGTTTGTAAGTTAAATCTTTTCTGACCTGTCAGCTCAGTAAGGGATCCAGGTCTTCTGTATCCGTGTTGGATGTTGTCTCCGCACCCCACAGACAAGTCGATGAGTTGTCTCTCTATTTTGTTACCTTCGGAGTAACAAAGAGCCTGGGCCATTCGGGGACACGATGGCTTAACTGTACCGTTTTTCACCTATATTTACTCTGTCACAGCTATTCAAACCCACGCTATTTTCCTTCACAGCACAGCTACAGGCTTCACATTCAGCTGCACAATACGGACACAGTAGAGTAGAGCTCCAGAAATAATCAGATTTATAGCACCATATGTGGGATTGTACACGGGTCATTGTTTCACTGAAACATTTATTTTTTATTTTTTAGGAACAGCAATTCCTGTTCCAATCAAATTGTATTCACTTTTACAATTGTTTCACTTTTAAAATGAGGCAAGTTTTGTGTCCAGATAAAACCACTGGTGAACAGTAACAAAGTAAATGTAATTTGTTACTGTACTTAAGTAGCTTTTTCATGTATCTGTTGTTGCTCGGTGGTATCTTCTTACAGTAGTACCTACATCAGTTCCGCGTCAGTTCGACAGCAAGCAGAACATTTTGAGAGGAATGAATGATGGAAGAAACTCCTGACTCAAAAAATTTGCCACAACACCAGTGGCCTTATTTGCAATTTTTATTTGTATAGCGCTTTTAACAATTAACACTGTCTCAAAGCAGCTTTACACAGATAATGTGGTGATAAAAACGAAAAAGATGTTCATTATAAGTGTAAGTTTGTCCCTGATGAGCAAGCCGGTGGTGACTGTGGCAAAGATGGCAGTGTTTAACTCATTAATATCCTTTTATTAATAAATCGGTGTGCTAAGAATAATATTAAAGTCTTTTCCACATAAACTGAGTTGATTAAGCAAAAATCTTTTTACGAAAATGATAATAGAAACATTATAGACATTATTAATCATAGTTCTTTGGATACTTAAGTACAATTTAAAGGTTTAAACTTTTATAAGTGAAAGTTTAAAGGGAGCACTTTTACTTGAGTCATATTTTACCCTATGTACCGTGTATATACTGTAAATCAGTACATAGGTCGGAATATATTGTATGTAGTATATGAGGAGTGATTTAAATACCATCTACCTCAGATATAATGTGATACATTTTAAACTTTTTATAAACAATACAGATAGAAAAACAGACGATTTAGTTTTTGGCAAAACACCTAAAAAGGCATTATTTAGAGCAATAGAAAAACCCTACATTAACAAGATACTGTGTAGCACATTATTGTTATTGAATTCAACAAATGTCATAGGCCACATTTTACTAAATAATAAAGTTTGTATTTTGGGGAGTGTTGCCATTAAGTTGTCTTGCAAAAGCTAAATCAGAGGGTTTCATGTCTAAACAAGATAAAAAGAGGAGGATTAGGGGGAAATTTTTAACATTAAACCCACACTGTGAAATTACCAGTAAATAAATGAACACAATCAGTGCAAAAAAAAGTTTTCCATTTCTTTAGCAGATGTAAGGATGAGACTGCATGTGATCGTTTAACATTCAGCATGTGGTCTCTTAGATTAAGCAGATGCTCATCCTCTGTAGACGCAAGCAATGTTTTAATGTCTGTGCTATTTAGAGAACCTAATACGTTCAAAGGCATCTATGTAAACAGTAAATGGAAGTAATTAAAAAAATAAGAAATTGTCTCTAGGATCTATTTATAATTCATCTCAAGATGGTCAGGTAGCATGCTTTGTGGTTCCTGAGACACAAATCATTCTGGACTGAAGATTAATTCGAATCACATCGCTTGGCTTGTTGTTAACTGGTACCTTTCTAAAACAACCATCTCTCGTTTATATGATAATGCCACCGTCTTGCGTTTCGCAAAGGAGATCACGTCCTCGGCAGCACTCATGGAGAAAATAGATAACTAAATCGAATTAGAGGTCGGAGCCACAAATTGATTTCCTTGTCACCCGCCGAGCTGCATGACTGTAATGGGGGCGATGCAGTTACTTTCCTTAATTACGTTAGCGCCACGCTCCAGGTGAGTGAGGCAAGGATCTGGGCATATCTCATTATGTTCAGCTAGCTGTTAGACCACACCAGGTGCTGTTATTGTAAGAAAATCACATAAAACTTTACAGTGATATACTGGCGCTCAATGTAGGTTAATGCATAGGGATATCCTAGGATCAGACAATTTAAATGCCAGTTGATCAAGACTATATAGTTAAAGGTTTGTGAACACCTGACCATTACACTTTAACATCCCGTTTTAGATTTAGTCCCGCGGTGCTGTTATAATAAGTTTTACTTTCCTGGAATGGCTTTTTACTAGAGTGTGACTGTGAGGGTTTGTGATAAAATAGCGTTAGTGAGATCAGGTACTAATGTTGGGTGAGAAGGTCTAGGATGTAGTCAGCATTCCAGTTCATCCCAAAGGTATTCCGTAGGGCTGAGGTCAGGACTCTGTGCAGGAAACTCATGTTCATGCTAGAATGAAGGCCTTTTTTTTTACAATTGTGTTTTTCCAAATTGTGGCAGCAGTTTAGGGAAGAACCCTATATGGATATGATGGCTAAATATCCACAAACTTTAGGTCATATTGAGTAGGTGTGATAGCTGCAACAGAATCCTACAGAGCTTCTATTGTCTTAGTGCAGTACTGTTAATAAATTAATGTGTTGCCATTGGTCATTATATAATCTACAAAACATTACTTGTCATTAGGACTTCCTATAAAAGAATATAGATAAAGTAAAAATGACTGAAAATCGCCTTTTTTTTCTTACATGCTAAAAATGTATTCCCTATTTTGCCTTGATATGCTTTGTGGTATATACTGTATAAACTATATTGGGGTATATACTATCAGGCTGATGACGCGGAAGCGGGAATAACTCATTGTCTTTATTAAACAGTACAACCCAAAAACACTCTTAAACCGCGGCAAAAAACTAACAAAGAATATCCGCTTGGGACGAGTAATCCACAACGCGAGTAATGTTTAACAGAAAGCAAAACGAAAGTAAACCACCAACTGCAAAGAGTAGTCCGACGTGGAAACAGAGTCTGGAGCCGGAGCCAGAACCAGCGGGAAGGCTAGCGGTCGCGGAATGATCAGCAAGACATTCAAGAACCGACAGCCTGTGACTCGAGAACATGAGTTTATATAGTCTAATCCATAACAAGCCACAGCTGTCGGTGATCATGGCAGGCATGGGATAACGAGGCAGCGTGACAGCTACCGAGGGGGGCGTGGCAGGGTGAATCTCTGACAGCGGCCGAGGGAGGCGTGGCAGGGGGGATTCCTGACAGTACCCCCCCCCCCTCCAGGGGCGGCACCCGACGCCCCAAAACCCATCTACGCCAGGCGGGCCGGGGCACTCTGAGGAAGGCATCTCCAGGTTCAAAAGAGGCCGGGTGAGCATCGGCGCGGAACAGGGGAAGACATGGAAGGGGCCCAAGGCGAAGCGGCGTCCTCGGTCGGGATCAGGAATGGGACAACGGCCTTCGAAAAGACCGGAGGCTGAGTGAAGTTCCTGCCGGAGATCAGCGGTGGTGCGACCTCCACGGCGGGGAACCGGAACTGTACGCCGTCCACGACGGAGGCCGAGTGACGTCCACAGCAGAGACCGGAGGCTGAGCGACGTCCACGGCAGGGACCGGAGGCCGAGCGACGTCCACGGCGGAGACCAGGAACACAGGGGCACTTTCAGCAGGACGTTGGGCTGTAACGACACCCTCGGAGAGACTCTGGAGAGCCTTGCGATCGTCAGAGGGACCTGGAGGCCCGACGTCGCCCTGCGGGGAACCTGGAGGCCCGACGTCGCCCTGCGGGGAGCCTGGAGGCGAGCCTTCGTCATCAGGGAGACTTGGGGGCAAGCCTTCACCCTGAGGAGCACATGGGGGCGAGCCTTCGCCCTGAGGAGAACTTGGGGGCTCGCCCTCGCCCTGAGGAGAGCGCTGGGGGCGAGACGTCGCCTTCTGTGGAGCTCAGGGGTGAAACGTCGCCTTCTGTGAGTGCTGGGGGTGAGACATTGCCTTCTGTGGAGCTCGGGGGCAGCGGTTCGACGTCCTTCTGCTGGCCAGGCGGCGGTACGACGACCTCTTCGCGACCAGGAGGCGGTACGACGACCTCTTTGCGGCCAGGCGGCAGTACGATGTCCTCTTCGCGGCCAGGCGGCGGTACGATGACCTCTTCGCGGCCAGGCGGCGGTACGACGTCCTCTTTGCGGCATTTGAACGGGACTGAGTGCTCCTGGGGACTCGGGAACGGGGCTGAGCTCTCTTGGGGACTCTGGAATATGGCTGGGCTCTCTTGGGGACTCTGGAACGGGGCTGAGCTCACATGGGGACTCTGGAACGGGGCTGAGCTCACATGGGGACTCTGGAACGGGGCTGAGCTCACATGGGGATGCTGGAACGGGGCTGAGCTCACATGGGGACTCTGGAACGGGGTTGAGCTCACATGGGGTCTCTGAGGCTGGGCGGCACCCTCGGTGGAACTCTGAGGCAGCGGTTTGACGTCCTTCTGCTGGCCAGGCGGCGGTACAACGACCTCTTCGCGACCAGGAGGCGGTACGACGACCTCTTTGCGGCCAGGCGGCGGTACGATGTCCTCTTCGCGGCCAGGCGGCGGTACGACGACCTCTTCGCGGCCAGGCGGCGGTACGACGTCCTCTTCGCGGCATTTGAACGGGGACTGAGTCACGTGCTCTGAAGAACCTTGGGACAGGGAAATCCTTGGAAAAACCTGAACCAGAGCTGCTTGCCTTGGAGGACCTTGAGACGGAGTCACGTGCTCTGAAGAAACTTGGAACGGAGTCACGTGCTCTGAAGAACCATGGAACGAAGCTGAGTGCTCTGAAGGACTTACGAACGGAGCATTTTCATCCTCGAGGGGACTGTCGTGGAGATCCGCCACCTCCATCCCACAGATCCCCAGAAGAAGCTCGCTGAATTCGGCGAGTAAGCCAAATTGCCCCCTTTGGCGCTCCATAATGCACTGGTTTTGGAGAGAGCGACTCCAGACAGAGGGAAACGCAGAAGGCGATCTTGGCTCGTTCGGAGGGGAACTGGGAAAAATTTTCCGGCACGTATTCGCCGATGCTCCTCAGGGATCTGCCCAATTTGCTACGCTCTGGAAAAATGAGCCAGGAAATCCCTTTGCGCTCGCTGAGGGGCGTGGCGCAGCTGCACTTGCATTATCCGGCGTCAGTGGATCTGAACCGTGAGGTGCGGCATGGAACTTCCGGAAGAAATCCGAAGCCGGGTTCGGCTGCCGATCTATCGCGGTCGAAATCACGGGAGGGCGATTCCGTTTTCGGTTCCGGTCGGTTCTTTTGTCAGGCTGATGACGCGGAAGCCGGAATAACTCTATCATTGTCTTTATTAAACAGTACAACCCAAAAACACTCTTTAAGCCGTGGCAAAAAACAAACAAAGAATATCCGCTCGGGACAAGTAATCCACAACGCGAGTAATGTTCAACAGAAAGAAAAACGAAAATAAACCACCAACTGCAAAGAGTAGTCCGACGTGGAAACAGAGTCTGGAGCCGGAGCCGGAGCCGGAGCCAGAACCAGCAGAAAGGCTGGCGGTCGCGGATTGATCAGCAAGACATTCAAGAACCGACAGCCTGTGATTTGAGAACATGAGTTTATATAGTCTAATCCATAACGAGCCACAGCTGTCGGTGATCATGGCAGGCACGGGATAACGAGGCAGCGTGACAGCTACCAAAGGGGGGCGTGGCAGTGTGAATCTCTAACAGCGGCCGAGGGAGGTGTGGCAGGGTGAATCTCTGACAGCGGCCGAGGGAGGCGTGGGGGGGGGTCCCTGACATATACCAAACTTAACATTATAAATAACAAACAAATAGGCAATAACATTCTTTTATAAAACTTTATAACCCTTTTATTTCTTTGAGACAATGTTTACTGTTGAAAGTGCTATACAAATGAAAATGAATTGAATCGAATTGAATATACAGCCACTAGCATCAACAATAATAATTAAAACAAAAAATGTACTTATTTTTCTTATTATTCTTTCGGTGTCTCCCATTAGGGGTCACCACAGTGGATCATCTCCATACCCACCTCTGATCTCCACTTGGTCTCCTGAACACACAGAATGTCTACCATTCTCCGCCCCATCATATCAGCTACCTCTTCCTTTACCAGTCATAGTACCAACATTTAAAGTGCCCACCCTAACCTCCACTCTTCTACATTACTTCTTTCCCTGCTGTTTCTGTAGACATATTCCCCTTTCCTTCTCCTTTTTTGGCCAACAGTATCTCAATTTCCACTGGTACCCTTTTGGCTAACAATACCTGTGGCGATTGTTGGTAACCCAGACCTCGACCGATCCGGTATAAAATTCTGTTTTGTGATCCAACACATGTTTTACACTAGATGCCCTTCCTAATGCAACCCTCCCTATTTATCTGGGCTTGGGACCGGCACTAAGAGTGCAACTGCTTGTGCAACACTATTGCCTGGGTTAAAACTAAAAATTTACTATTTAAAAAATGTATATATGTATGTCAAAAAAGCATGTACCAATTTACTGAGTGGAATAGGAATGCAAACTTTTAACTCAGAGCAGTTAAGAAAGATGATATCAAACTAGTCTTTTTTAAAGACCAAGAAGATGCACAAGAAGATGCACAATTGGAATGATTTCGATTTCGTGCACAGATTTACGACATAAGATGATCCCAAGGATGCTTAAGATCATTGAGATTTTGTACAGTATACTAATGCAGGTCACTTAACCATCATTTCTCACGTATCACTGCAGTTAAACTTTAATTATATCATCCTGCATGACCTTGGCTGCTTTCAGAGACCTTTGGAAAATCAGGATTAAGGTTTATTGCTGGCAGTAAATGAAAACATTAACATTACTAAGTATTAGTTCAACTGCTTATTGTTGCTTTTGTAACAATGTACACCTACATGAATATCTCATGAATATATAATAATTATAAATATAAATTGGTTTCACCTTCTAGGTTTACACATGTTCAGCTCGTGAAGAACATTTTCAAACAATGTCCTATTTCTTACAGCATTATGCATTATAGGTGTAAGTGAATATGAATACATTATTTGGATGTATTAACTAATCTTAAATAAATATCCATGCATATAATGCAAAAATCTGGATTTAGGATTAAACCAAACAAAACTAAAAAGCTTCAGAAGAAGGGTGTGCATATGAATTCTCCAGAATCTTTAGAGGACCACTTGGGGAAGCTTCCAGGTTTAATTCAAATTCTTAACACTGACCACTCCTAAAAAAGAAAAAGAAAAATGGAATGGTTTATATTTATGGTTTGCATAGATTATTATCAACCATTTCTTGTCATTACACATTCATAAACACTGATAAATACAGTAATATATTATCAATAGTCTCTCTTTATGACCCTATAAGTGAAATTTTAATTTCTATATTACTGAAATTTATATTTGTATGGATAATTTTTTTTTTGTCAGACAAGAACAAAATGATTACATTTAAATTAAGATTTAAGCCTGATGCTATGTACAATATATTTATATGCGAATAGTGTATTAAAAGTAATATTAATATTAATTATTAATAATATTAATAATGTTGGGTGATTCAGAGAGGTAAAAAGCTGTATATTGTTGTCTCTATTGTAATGGAATAAATTACTCTGTGGTCGGTCTTTTCGTTCGAGGAGGTAATTAGCCTTGGCAGGCAGGAGACCATGACCAGCTGAATGCTTGTTATTTTGACAGCTTATACGTGTGCATAGCAAATGTCAGAGAGTGTTTTTATACATGTGATAGGCACCGATGTGAATAACTGCATCATGTGCAGGCAACGAGAAAGAACATGTACAGTTAAGGCACTGTGAATGTAATTAATGTATGTTTTACTTTTGATCTAAGTGATTTTTTAGGCTTCTGATTTTAACTTTCTTCAAGATGAATCTATTTATCAGGAATGACACTGACACTTCTTTCTACCCCTCTGTCTGTTTTTAGTTTCCAGTGGCAGATCCCATTGACCCTAGTCGTGGGAAACACCAGTCACAAATCTCCAGAGACTGTCATATGGGTCTCTAAACAGACAGGTAAGTTCTCAGATACAGCACAATAAGATATTGTACAGAAGAATAACCCATTTTTCTGTCTTGATTTCATTCGAAAAATAACCAGAGAGAAAATAATAGAGTTTCTATTATTTTTTCTGGAGCCTCACTATAGAGTATCAAGTTGATACTTTGACAGTACTGTCATTATAGCAAGTGTTGGTTTTAAGTGTAGTACTTGCTATTTTTCCCTTGTAATAAATTGCTAACAGAGCATGTCTTTTGCGGCCATTGATCTATTTTAATTTGAATTTGTGTGTTCAATAGATGGAGAATAATTCTGTGTTAGCTCTTGTTTCCTTTAGTGCCATTTCACTGTTATATGGATCATTTATATGCCATCCAAGAGATGTGTTGGTTCAGCAATAATTAGAACTTTATCATCTGGTGCCAGTTACCCTGCAAGGTACTGAATTTAGTTTACACAGTAACTCCTTGCTAAGGTTTCCTGTCGAAACAGTACTTTTTCATGTGTCATAATTTATCTGGTTCCATTTCCCACTAAACTTTCTTTTCCCAAGTTTTTCTATCTGACTATCAAATAATGAACTGGAACTGGTGTATTAAGGCCCCAGACAAACTATTTTTATAATTAAATTGTCATTTATATAATTTTCATGGTAATTGAGGATTGAGAGCATTGACAGTAATCCAAGATCATAACCACTGCACTGCAATACTTGTGTGTGTGTATATATATATATATATATATATATATATATATATATATATATATATATATATATATATATATATATATATATATATATGCATTAGTACAGAAGTCCTGGCTTGGTATTATAATATATTTTTTCTTTCTTGTTTTCTCGTTATCACCACTAAAATTTCTCATGACAAACATGTTTCCTTTTTGGAAACTCAAGCTGCATCAACAATGCTTTGGGAATGCCTCTGCGTGACCAAGCTCTGAACCACATGTGTAATCCATCCAATGTAAAAGCGCAACGTCATGTGACGTCATGATCAGGAAGCTATAAAAACACATGCCGTGGAGACGGCGCTAGCTGTTTGAGCAGGAAGCGTTTTGTCTGTGTCTGTGTTTTTCATCCATGCAGGTTAGTACTGGTAAGCTGGTAAAACGGAAAAAAAAAGATCAAGCAATCTTTCAGGCTTGTTTGGGGTGGTGCACGCTCAGTTGGCTATTAAGGGAGCCGTCTGCTCGCACTGTGGGCACACTCTGCTCCCGGAGATTGTATTTCAGGGGGAGCGCTCTCACTAGTGTTTCTCATGGTTTTGGCCCTGCTTCCCCGAGGCAGAGCATCGGGTTGAGGTCATGGGGTTCGCAAATGGACCTGGCAGAGGGAATGGAGACAGGCGTATCTCTTTTTCCTTCCTCACCTGCCAGATCCAGCACCTTCTCCAGGGCTTTGAAGCTCTTTAGGGGGTTCTTCCCCAGTGAAGAGGTGGAGACCTTTTCCTCCGAAGATGGTGATGAGACGGACGCAATTTTTTTCATAACCTGTATTCGGCCCACCTCTTTAGCCCCAAAGTCTTCCTCCATTTCCTCCAGTTAGTAGGGCTGAAAGAGTGCGGTTAAAGGACGATTCCCCAGGGTGAAGAGACGCTGGCTATCTCTACCATGGTGCTGCCTCATCCTTCAAGGCACAATCCTCCCGGTACTGCCCACCAAGCCCCTTTAGACCGCCTCGGCTCTGGTGGGTAAAGGATACATGGCAATGGGTCAAGCTGGCGGCTGCCTGCACACCGTGGCTGTCTTACAGGCCTATAAGGCTGACCTGCTCTAAGAGCAGACGAGGGAGACGACATAAAAAACAATGACATCCTAGAGTTGCGTCAGGCCACAGACCTGTCTCTTAGGGTCACAGACCTGTCTCTTAAGGTCACTAAAGAGACTGCTAGGTCTGGCGAGAGACACCTATGGCTGACTTTGTCTAGGCTCTCCAACAAGGACAGAGCCTGTCTCTGGACACCCCTGAAGTGCCTGCTGGCTTGTTTGGCGATGTGTTAAATACGGTCTTTGACAGGTTCCAGGAGGCAAAAAGACACTCTGCGGCGTTTCAGGGTTTCCTCTAAGGCCCTGTTCTCTTGGGTCTCTCTCTGGGAGGTTTGCAATGCTGCGGGCTGGTCCACCCTGCTGATATTCGTCAGGGTTTACAGCTGTTCCAACTGCTACTGCTAGTGCTGATCTTAGTAAACATTAAATGTAAAACTTAACATCAAATCTAAAATTAGTGCCAATCCTGGCCCGTCTGTGCTTCGGTCTATCTGTATTCATCCACACTAGGCAGGGACTGGTAAGTCTGGTGGTATTGTACACTCTTTCCCAAAGCGTTGTTGATGCAGCTTGGGTTCACATACGTTACATATGTTACATACGTAACCCAGAGACGTTCTTCGTGATCAGTGCTTTATTTTTCTGTGTAATTGGCATTAGAGCATGTTCTAGAGGCGGCATTATTGCAGCATCATAAATTAAAATTATAACCATTCATTCACACACGTGGGCAAGCACTGTTTGTTGTACTGATCATGAGGAAACTTTTCTTTTGTCAAGATCATAAGAAAATCAAGTTATGATCACAAGAAAGAAAGTATATTTTTCTAATAATAATAAATATTTTTATAATGCACTCTGTTAATTAAATGCCGGCCATACAGGTTTAACCCACAGGTTTTGCTTTTCTCTTTGAAATTTTTAAACAGTCAAGTGATGTGAATCACCGAAGTTGTTATCTTCATAAAGACTACACAAAGGTTTAATATTAATATTATGATGTACGAATAAAACGAATTCTTTTAAAACAGAGTAAATGGATGCATGATACTTTTACCATAGAATGTCAGAGCCATTTTATCTCCTTTAATCTAAAGAAAATGAGGAGAAGTGCTGAAATATTTCTTAAAATGCTACTGTAGCTGGCATGAGAAATGTGCCTGACATGCTCGTTTGAGAGTCTATGAAGTATTTATGAGAACAAAGCATACCGTGCATTGTTGCTATTGCACAGTCTCATTTGTTTCAGGAAAAAAGTCATTTGTGCTATGGAACATTTCAATTCATCTGCCATAATGTTTTTAGGGGGTTCCCCTGAGGTTCAGATTCTTGTAATGGATGAACAACACTGAGCAGATTCATTAGAAACTACTACAGTCAGGGCACAATTTTCAACAATAAAAGGCCTGAGTGAATATATTCATTTACATTAATCACTCAATTTATCACAAAATGCATCTGTTTTTGAAAAAGACATAAAAATGTATGCATGTTCTAATGTGCTTTTAAGCATTATCACCTTGCTGTTTTGCCATGTATATATTTTTAGAGCTGCACCATGTGGGCTACATAGACGAGAAGACATGGTTACTGGGAAACATCAATCAAACAGGCTATTTCAGGGTCAACTATGACCTTCACAACTGGAAACTTCTTATCCATCAGTTAATGACCAACCCCACAGTATGTAGTTACTTATTTTTCTCTAATTTATTGACTTATTTTGTCTACAATATTTCTGCTATTACTTTCCTTCTCAACTTTAACTCTTTATTTCATTTGAACCTCTAAATTTTTTTTATGAATTTTGACTTCTCCTTCAGTGTTCTTTCATTATCAATTTAACTAAACTTTTACTTTAACTTCATTAAATTTCAAAATCAAATAACTTACTTTTTACTCAACTACATTTTGCTAAATCATCGCTTTGTTTTGAACTTGTTTTGACTTCCAGTTGGTGGTATTTTCTTAGCACAAAAATACAGTTAAGCATCAGTTCAATAGCAAGCAGAACATTTTAAGAGGAATAAATGATGGAAGAAACTTCAGACTCGAACTTCCCACAAACCCAGTGGCCTTATTTGCGTGATTTTTTAAGTAGTTGAATAGTAGGTTTTGTGCTCTTGATAATGTTAATAGAAATCAATAAGTGTTTGACTCATTAATATCATTCTATTAATAGATTAGTGTGCTTAGAGTAACATTAGAGTCTTTTCACATAAAGAAAGTTGATTAAGTAAAGTAGAGTCTTGTGATAAAAATGTTAATAGGAACATTATAGCCATAATAAATGATAGTACATTGAATACTTAAGTACATTTGATGGCAAACACTTTTATACTTTTACTTCAACTCTACATTAACTGAAATACATGGTTTATGTACTTCCACCATTATGCACTATTTAAACTTTGTCTCTTTTTCTTCCCTGACTGTAGATCATCTCTGTAGGCAATCGTGCTGGCTTGATTGATGATGTCTTCAACCTGGCCAGGTGGGTTTCACTTTGAATAGGTACTCAGACTTAAATCATCGGCCTCATTGACTGTAAAGCTGGTTTAGTTAAGTTATAATGGAAGTGTCTTTGGCCTTTTCCCATCTGCTGGAACTAATGCACGTGTTGGCACTTGTGTCAAAACAAGGCCCCAAGCAAAGCTGTGCTAAAAGATAATGGGAGGAATGGAGGACGGTTATGCATTCCTCTGGTCATGTCACCCTTCTCTTCTTCACTTTCTCTTTTTCTTTCTCTCTCTCTCTCTCTCTCTCTCTCTCTCTCTCTCTCTCTCTCTCTCTCTCTCTCTCTCTCTCTCGTTCTCCTATTTCCTTTTCCTTCCACAAACAGAAGCTTGGTAAAAATGTCCAGTCGAGCTCCGTGAGTAGCCCCATTCTCCTAAGGCTCCTGGCTGAGTAGGAAGGTTGGAAGGAATGAGTGATGAAATATAGAGCACTTCCTTCAGTGTGAGACTGATTTTCCCTAGGATATCATATAATTGTACCTTGTGTAAATGATGCAACATCTGCAGCATTTTACTAGTGTCAAACCCATTTTAGGTAAAATCACATTAGTCCTTGTACAGTTTTTATTCTTATATCAAACTGACCAGACAAATAATTCTGCATAGTAGACCAATAGCATTGACTAATATGTGTTCATTTATTTGATATGTTTAAGCTGGTATATTTAGGTCCCTTTGTTGTACAGTAAAACCCCATTGGACGAGCATAATTCGTTCTTGAAAATTGCTCGTAGGTCCATTTGCTTGTACGTTCGAACAAATTTCCCCATAAGAATGAATGTAAAAGTGATTTAATCCGTTCTGAGACCTCATTCAATCAATTATTTCTGCACTTAAAATGTATTTGTAGCCTATTTTAACAAACAAATACACCGCAAATTACCGTAATGTAAACATCATTTAACACTTACCATGTGGTAGTGGTTGATTTGCGAGTGTGAGACGCTCGTGAAATAGGGTACAATTTAGCAAGCAAGGTCGCTCGTATCTCCGTTTGCTCGTACTATTAGTTGCTCGTACAACAGGGTTTTACTGTATTAATAATCGCCAATCCTGTGAAACTTTTAAGATGCATTTACATTTATGGCATATGGCAGATGCCTTTATACAGAATAATAATAATAAGAAATAAACATAAAAATAAGAAATAAAAGGTAAAATAAACAACCAGACAAAGAAACAATTAAATAATAAACAATAGTAATAATACAAATAATAATTAAATAATTAAATAAAAATTACAGAATACATCAAAAATAAAAGATACATAAAAGCTATCCTGAAAAAAGTTTTTAAAAGCAGATTTAAAAACCTAAAAGATTTAGCCTGGCTAATAGTGAGAGAATGAGAGAATTTTACAGCTTTGGTGCATAAGAGGAAAAAACCCAATCACCTATAGAACATAAATGGGTAGGGGAAACAACTAATAGACAAGAATTAGAGGAGCGGAGATCACACCATTGAGTGTAGATAGTTCAAAGTTGTGTCAAATAATAAGGGGCCATACCATATACAGTAGGGCCTTACAGGTCCGCATAAGAAGTGACTTACATTTACCTCATTCATACAACTGAGCAGCTATGGGGTTGAGAGACGTTGCTTTAGAGAGAGTGGCAGCTGGTGTGGCAGCTTGGTGTGGCTGGGATTTAAACTCACAACCTTTAGAATCCAAAGTCCAATGCCACAAATCTTAACCACTAAGCAACCACATCCAACCTCCCAGCTAGATTTTGGATTGCAGGCAGTTGTTATCTTCAGCTACAAGCCTATTAGTGAGGCCAGGCACTGATGTTGTGTAAAGAGGCCAGCAGTGCAGCTAGAGGACATTTCATCCCAAAGATGTTCATTAGGGTTGAGGTCAGGAATCTATTCAGAATACTTAATTTCCTCCAACTATGTTTTAACAGAGCTCACTTTGAGCATAGGAACAGACAGAGATTCAATTCAAGCTGCAGGCAGAAAATGTGAGTGGGACTGAATGTAGTTGAGTCCACATGTATGCAATCAGAATGATGGTGTCAGAATGCGAGAGGCGTTTTGATAGCTGGGTGTTCTTAGGAGTCATATTTGTAGGCCATTAAGCAGTCTGGCCACCTTATCATATAATTGAATACGAATTGCTGCTCAGCTGTTGTGAATATTCTCTGCTATAGTGCTATATGAACACTTATCTTAACTTAAACACTAACAACAGCTAGTGCTGCTTGAGCCGACTTTCATTGATGGAAGTCACTGGGCCAAAACTGAATTTTTTACATTATCACCATTATCACACACAAAAATATAATGGGAAATTTGAAATGAACATTAACTATGAAATAATGATGGAAAAGGCCAACACTAATTCACAAATCAAGACAGATGATATCAGGCATTTTATTAGGACAACTAAAGAAAAAGAAAAAAGTACACAAATCGTTCTCTGCATGGAATAAAGGATACTGAACAAAATTATTATTTTTGCCACCGTTTTTCATGAGCTGAACTCAAAGACTTTTTCTATGTACACAAAAGGCCTATTTCTCTCAAATCTTGTTTACAAATTTGTCTAAATCGGTGTAGTGAGCACTTCTCCTTTGCTGAGATAATCCATTTACTTTACAGGTGTGGCATATCACAATGCTGATAAGACAGCATGATTATTGCACAGGTGTGCCTGAGGCTGGCCACAATAAAAGGCCACTCTAAAATGTGCAGTTTAATCACACAGCACAATGCCACAGATGTCGGGTTTTGAGGGAGCTGACTTCAGGTTTCAGGTTTATTTCTTTACCATAAGCCGTCGTAAACAATATTTAAGAGAAATAGGCCTTTTGTGTACATAGAAAAAGTCTTAGATCTTTGAGTTCAGCTCATGAAAAATGGGGGCAAAAACAAAAGTGTTGCATTTATAATTTTGTTCAGTATACTAAGTGAATACCTGAACTAACAGAAGATTTAGTAAATGTCATGCTTATGAGTGAACAAATATTTAGAGATGCATGTTTTTTTAGAGGATGAAAGCTGGCATATCTGTTGGTTTTGTTTGCTTTGACATCATGTGCATGATTCTTTTCTAGAAATTCGTTTGCTTGTCCAGTTTATAACTGCTTAAATTTCTTGTTACTGACACATTTTGAATAGTGTTGTGTAAAAGAAGCAGAGACTTTTTCATATATTATATGAGATAAAAAAAAGCAAAGTAGTAACAAGCAAAACTGAAACTAAACACAATGAAACAACCATAAAAAAAAAACTAAAACCGTAAAACAAAACAAAAAAAACGGTACATAAACATAAATCTGAAACATGAATGGACAAAAAATTGAAAAGACAAAATAATAAGAGTATATACAAATGCTAATTACCGTGAATATGAATCAGGTGCACAAAACGTGATTGAGGTAAGGAGTGGTTTGTTGGGAACATAGTCCCTGTCTATAATCCCGACAGAGCCTCTCTCAAATGCATGGCTCTTGACCATCTTCATGTGGGGCTAAGCAGGTGTGGGTACCTGAGAACATTTCTCTTCTTGCTCTGAAGAGAGAGTGGGAGAACGTTGATATGAAGTTGGTTGGTCTTTAAATAAAAAAACTCCAAATAGTACATTGAACAACAACAGTTTGTGTGAAACGTTGTCCTGTCCAAAATAATGACAAATTAAAATAATCGACTGGTTGATAGATGAGGGTTATCTTATTATCAGATTTCTGGCAGACAGTCACAGAGACAAAAAAAATTGTGTGATTTATGTGGTGTCTTTAATTATTGCCCATACATCAACTTTCTTTCTGTTTTTGATGAACCAGTTACTTTTTATCTGACTAATTTTACCATTTAAATAATGTTTTTGAAGATGTGAGTCAGCGTAGCATCCATTTCTGCTTTTGGTAAAATTTATTTTCTATTGCACTTTATCATTGTTTTCAGCCCTTTGGAACTTGACGTTTAAGTGCGTGTTGTGGGTGTGACTCAAAAAGAAGGTGCTTGGTGTCAGAACTTGCAGATGACTATGATTAATTCATTGTTTCTGATACTTTTGTACACCTGGTGGAATTTGTTATTAACCTGTCCTACACAAACAATTCTATAAAAGGTTACTAGAAGATAACCAGTAAAGTTTGATAAATGAGGCCTATTTGTTCTAAGCACTTTTCAACTTCCTGCCAAACAAACAGGAATGCTTCCAGATGTAATGTCTTTTCCACACTCTGCAGCCCAGCTTTACTGTTCATCATTTAAAAGTGGAGAGACTCGTGTGTTTTTACCTGCTTACATCTCATTTTTTATTTCTAATCATTAATACAATACACCAGGCAGGCAGAAAAAGTCAGAAAGCAGAACCATGATAAACTTTTACAGTAGAATTTTACAGTACAGTAGAAAAATTGACATGCTATAGTTAAAACTGTAGAATATTTTTGATGTAAAAAAAAAAATATTTATTTTGAGTGCGGGTTTTCTTTTCAGTCTGGTTCCTCTTAAGGTTTTTTCCTCATTCTATTTCGGAGTGTTTTTCCTTGCAATTGTCGCCAATAGATCACTAATTTGTATAGAATTACAGGGACCAAACCTATAGGTACTAACATATAAATCTGATTTTATAACCTACAATCTCTAAATAGAAAATGATTTTAAGGTAAACTACCATAGCTTATATTTCCCCAATGGCAGTAGTTCAGCAGTTCAAGATTTCAAAAATCTCAATCCAATCATGTATCTATGAGTTGTGCCGTACAAACTAGTCTGATCCATTGAGGTTCTACTTTGCAGGTAACTTACAAGTCTTAATGGTTTACAGAGTGTTGGTGCCAGACACCATAGCACACCTTGATGTCTTGTGGAATTGATGCCTAGATGAATCAGGGCTGTTTGGTGGCACAAAGATCATTGCAAAATGTTAAGCAGTTGGTTTTAAGGTAATAAAGAAAATGATTTGTAATTAAAACAGAGAAATGAAAATGTAAGAAAAAGAACGTGTAAGAAAATAAAACTATGGGGTAATTTTCTTATTACAGCTTAAGACATACCTGATCAGTCACTTATGTATTGTCATTCAAATGAATCGACTGGGTTTTATGAGATTTTCTTTCAATTTGTGCATGCAATTAAAATCGTTCAATTGAAATGTGATAATGAAACTTGACAGCCTAATTTGTATATAGAAGTGCTGTGTCATTACAAGCTATATCAATGTTTGCATGGGTTTACAGTACTCTGTGTATGTGGAAATTAAAACACATTATAGCACAATCATTGGGATAGGAATTTTTTCACCCAAAATTTCAGCATAAATGCTCCTTTTTTATTTACTTAAAAATAAATCCATTCGATTCAGCTTCATAAATCATAAAAGACAGTCAGATTTCAGAATCAGAATCAAAATCTTCAATCTTTGCCATTAAATAAATCAGAGAATACAATTAGCTATTAGTTTTTTACAGTTAGAGCTGTTTTGGCATGCAGGACATCTGTCATTGCGTTACTTATTGCCTCATTGTGCCTGAACAAAAATATAATCTGGCCTTATCTTAACTTGATACTGTACACAGCCATCTGGGGTGCACATGGCTGGAAAAGCTGCCTCGGCAATGTGCACTCCTGCTGCTTCTAAGTGAACATGAGGGGTAAAATTAAACATCAGAGGACCAAGCATTATGCCCATTATGCAGATGAGTGTGTGCTTGCCTTTTAATGACACATGAGTGATGTAATGTAAAGCGCTGATGTAATTGTGTTTTATCAGCTGCCTTTAAAATCTATTGCATAATTAGGCCGTCTGGGTAATGAATCCACAAGGGCAGCAGGATTTATTTGCCTTGTGGAATGTTTAGCATTTTAAGCTGTTCTGCCTTCTCACATCTAGCCGCAAGTGTTTACGGTATTAAAAACTCTTATCATTAAACTACTGTAAATTTGTAGTTACAGATTTCCGATTGCACTTTATAGACAGAAACTAAATATGCAAAGAAACAAAAAAAAGAAATAATTTCAGGCCAAGCAAATGGAGGTGGAAGCATACCCTATATGAAAAAAACAACTCTATATTAGACTGCTCATAGGTTTTAAAATAAAAAAATTATTAAGAGTATTTTCTCCATAGTTGATGAACACCACTGTTTTGTGCTTTGGTGGCCAAATTGCTAAAATTTAGTTTGTTCCATTGAGGTTGTCTGAAGCTTTTCTCCCTGTTATTTGGTGCATGGAGTTATGAATTCTCCTCACATGGTGTTAGGAACCCCTGAAAAGCCCCAGGCTTGTGGAGAGATGGGGCTGAAATGGATGGAAAAGGTGTAGTGACTAATCTTTGTGATAAAACACAGAGTCATATTTGCCTCAAAAAGCATCTGTAATGGTACCTTGTGTTTGATATGCTGCTTTTGATGACAGTGGATGGGGTTTGAACTTTTCTTCTAGTTCCAGTGCCTTTTATCCTCCGAGCTTCTGAGAGTCTATGGTTTTATACATCATGAACAGGACTGGAGCGTTAGAGGAGAATGTGCTTTCAGAAGTATTTTTCCTGTAAAGCTTTATACATGGCAGTGAGGCTCCTTCAAATACTGTTATGATCTATGTACTCACAAAACACGGACTCTTAGTACAAACCCTGAAACAGGTATAAGCCTACCTGTATTGAATGTGATTTATTTTCAGTCAAAATGTCACTTTAGGGCTATGTCATTTTCCTGGGGCTCCAAGAGGTTGGGAATTTGTAATATGTCTGAACCAATCGATTTATTTCCATCACCCATTTTGTTTCTTTTTTGTACATCTCTTACTGTGTCTCTCTAGTCTCCTGGTGGTCTAGTGGTTAGGATGTGGCGCGCTCACCGCTGTGGCCTGGGTTTGATCCCCAGTCAGGGAAACAACCCCAGCCACCCTTAGTGCCGGTCCCAACCCCGGATAAATGGGGAGGGTTGCGTTAGGAAGGGCATCCAGCGTAAAAACATCTGTTAAATCAAACATGCGGCTGATCCACTGTGGCGACCCCTAATGGGAGAAGCCGAAAGAAAGTTTTTTCTTACTGTGTCTCTCTGCTGGTCTCTAGATTTTAAATATCCGTCTGTCTCATCAGTCTCTTTAATTCTGTGTGTCTTCACAGAGCTGGCTATCTCCCACAGAGCATTCCATTACAGATCATCTGCTACCTGTCTGAGGAGGATGAGTTTTTACCCTGGCATGCTGCCAGCCGATCGTTGTACCAACTCGACAAGCTGCTTGACCGCACCAAGGACTATAGCATCTTCAGTGTATGTGAACTTCTATTAGCCCTTTTGAAAAACCTAGCATCAACATCCTTAGTGGAGCTGAAAATTGGTCTCTTTGTTATGAGATTAACATATTTGGCTTTCGCAAAGCTCCACGAGCCTCTTTGAGCTATCACCACTAAGCATATGAGCTGCCTCACAAAAAATAAAAAATTAATAAATACACAGACACGTAGCTGGTAGATGGAATTATTAAACCAGAAATGCTCAGACCTTATTTCCTGTCATCTGCTCCCGTGAATTCTGTTTTTTATTTTCTCTCTGATGAATTACTTGCCATCTTTGTCTATGAACCTATTCATTTTAATTCACTTGCTGCATAGCAGGATATTAATGCATTTGGATTCTCATCTCACTAAGGATGCATGACAAGCCACGATAAATTAAACGTATTACCTGCTGGGGATTCACCTACACAAAAGCACACACAAATACACCCAGTCAAAGAATGTAAACTCTAAAGAAAGTAACCGTATGCCGCTGCCATTTCTCAATGGGAAATTTTTACATCTACTGTCTCTGTACCTCACTGTGTATTTCTGTTGTTTTGAATTATCTTCCATTGCTTATCTCCTTCTCTCTCACTCTTCTTCTTTATGTCCTGTGTGTTCAGAGCTATGTGTTGAGGCAGGTTGAGCCAAAGTATCATAAGTTGGGATGGCCAAGTGTGAATGCAGATGGCTCCTTCTTGCAGGCCACCTACCAGACAGAGTAAGTGCAAGAGCTTTCTGAGAGACACAATTGAAGATATACAGTTAAGGAGCCAACAATTTTGCATAAGCATAGACATAAATGTTCTGTGCTTTTTTTATCTCCACAAATGTTATGTTTATGTATGTCGAATATACAGAAAATGAAGTACTAATGAGGAAACAATGTTTGTGATGTCAAGATCACGAGAAAAAAACTTCTGGTATGTCGTGATCACGAGAAAACAAGAAAGAAAAAAATATTATACTACATTAAAATACATGGCCTCTTAAGACTTTCATACATGTTAGACATATTTACTTTGATATGAATTTAATAAATCTGAAATCTGAATAAATCTCTGGTTTCCTGAGGAAACAAGATGCTGCGTCCAACGAAAAGGCACAACATCACTAGCGGTGTGATGTCATGACCCGGCTGTATAGGGGTGAGATTGCAGACTCCCCCTAATGGTTGATGTAGGAGACCATGTATGTGTTGTCCGTACAGACCAACACATGGTGGCCTCTCAGGTTTGAGAGAAAGTGCTTCAGAGCCAGAAGCACGGCCAGCTCCAAAGATCTTGGGCGGAGCGGCCACTCATGACCCCCCATACTATGAGGGAAGCGTCTGTCGTTAGTGTTATGCGGCGACAAAGGAGCTTCCAAAATGGGACCCAGAGACAGGAACCCAGAGTTTTCTTCACTTGTCTAAGACTTTGATTGTGCAGAGTGGGTTACCCTTCTGGGAAAACCCTCTGTCCCTGAACAACCACTCGAGGGGTCTCATGTGCAGAAGGCCAAGCAGTACCAGGTTGGAGGTGACTACCCAGCAGATAGTCTCTTAAGGGAACCAGTCTCTCAAAACTGATCTCTAGTATGCCTAGAGCGGCATGGCCCTGCCACTGCTCTAGGGACCTCCTGAGAGGCGGCGAGCCCAAGCAGAAGCTGAGGAAGACACTCACTGGAGATTGCTATGGCCTGAAACACCATTTGTGCAGGGTTAACAAGCCGACCTCATTGGGGCGCCGAGGAGGGACGGGCACCATATACTGGTGGGTGCACCCACTGAGTATCCCATGGGAGTGGGGAGGGAGGTGGCCCTGGAACACTGCCGACTGCTTTTTTTACCTCCTGAAACCTGTCACAGGCCAGGTGGGTACTACGGGGGGGGTCCTGTAGGAATGTTTTGTCCCTGTCAGGAAGCTCTGACAAGGTGAGCCAGAAATGCCTCTCTGTGGCCACAAGGGCTGACATAGACCGGCCAATGGCCCTAGCGGTCTCTTTAGTAACCCTGAGAGCCAGCCTGATACACCTGCAGCACCGTCATAGTGTGCATGTAGCCAGCAGCTTGACCCGTCGCTGTGTAAGCTTTGCTCAAACTCAAACTTAGATCAAACTCCGAACCCCGCAACCCCTTTTCGAAGAGCGCTCTGTGGGAGGGGACAAGGACTCCCTTGAGAGCCAACTGAGCATGCTCGGCTCCTAAACAAACAGAAGCTAGAGCCGTCTCCACTGCATGTGCATTTTATAGCCTCCAGGTAATGACATTGCGCCTTTCCGTTGGACAGATTACACACGTGATTCAGAGCATGGACACGTGGAAGCATTCTCAAAGCTTTGGTGATGCAGCTCGAGTTCCTGAAAGGGAACTGTTTTTTGCTCTTGATACCATGGGAAACTCCAAACAAGTCATCTAAAAAATCTGAAAATAATTGTGATCTGCCACAAGTCTGGTTCCTTTTAAAGAAGGGACTTTTAAACAACAAAAGGTGCAACAAGTATCTTTACTTACATTGGATGCAAATATAAAAATCTCAGGACCACAAAGACACTGCATCATTCAGGACATAAAAACACACAAATTAAGTCCCAAAGTTAAACAGTCATTGGTTTGAAAGTTTATTTAAATAACAAATTGTTCAATAAAACTCCAGGACAAATTAAACCCCAGTGAAGGAACTGGTGAAGGAACTGGTGAAGGAACTGGCATCATTAAGAGTGTCTAACATTGCAATGGTTCCTAAGCCCAACCAGAGAAGTATTCTCTAGTCAGATGAGACAGAAATGTTACTGTTTGGTCATAGTAATCAGCACTAAATGTAAAGCAAAAATGGTAAACAATAAACAATTTTTTCCAGCTGTAGAGTAAGTGGGTGGCAGCATCATATATATGAGTGTGGGTGTTTTGCTGAAAGAGGGACTGCTGCAATTAAAAAAAAAGTGGATGGCATCATTAAGAAGGTGGATTATCGAGAAATACTAAAGCCATCAGCCAGAAAGTTAAAATAGTGCAACGTCTTTCAAGTTGTAATAAAATGGCTTAAAGACAAACGTAGAAGTATCTGAGTTGCACAAGTTTTGCCAGGAGGACAATTCCCTCAAAGTGTGAAAAAAAAAGTGAGAAACTTGTGGATGGTTTCACCAAAAAGGCAATGGTTGAAATGTTAAAAAAAAAAGCTGAAATAAATCTGAATCGTAATTATTCTGAAATAATTGTAGGAAACATGAAATGTGTGGAATTGCAAAAAATCTGAGTTTGAATGTCTTGGTGTTTGTAAAATTTCGACCTCAAAAGTAACTCAATCTCTCTTATCTGTTGTCCTACGCTGAGAGTAAAATCATTGAGAATTATTACAGTTTTAGTGTCCAAATGACAACAAATTATTTACATTTAGAATTTTTACTTTGCCTCTTATCTCCTTTTTATCTAAACTATCTTAAACTCATAATTTATATATATATTTATATTATATATTATAGGTATAATATTTATATTATACCTCTATACTCGCTCATCTCTTATTCACTCTAATCCTTGGTCACTTCTTTCACTTCATTCCCTCTCTTATCCCTTTCCACATTCTCTTTCTCTCTGCCCATCTCCACGGCTTGTTACTTCTCTAATTCTACCTTTCCTTTTATTATTTCTTCTTCTCTTTTCGTGTGTTCCCTTCCATGGTCTCTTTGATTTTCCCTACCAGAGAGCTACAAAGAGCGGTGATTATGTTGGCCTGCAGTTTTGGAAATAAACACTGCCACCGACAGGCTGTGTCCCTTGTGTCCGAGTGGATATCAAGCAACAAGAACAGGTAAAACGGCATACACGCATGCATATACTCTTTTGTTATATTATCCACCTGAAGACCTTTGTCATGTGATTATTAATGTAGCTAATCAATGCTAAGCCTAAAGTTTACTTAAACCTTGGTAACCAAAAAGGTGAACTTTTGTCTCTTAAATTTTTTTTGTATTGCAATTGTATTTGTAAAACCACATTAACAAAAACATATATATATATATATATATATATATATATATATATATATATATATATATATATATATATATATATATATATAAATTGAGGAAAATAAGTATTTGAACACCCTGCTATTTTGCAAGTTCTCCCACTTAGAAATCATGGAGGGGTCTGAAATTGTCATCGTAGGTGCATGTCCACTGTGAGAGACATAATCTAAAAAAAAAAAAAACAAGAAATCACAATATATGATTTTTAAACTATTTATTTGTATGATACAGCTGCAAATAAGTATTTGAACACCTGTCTATCAGCTAGAATTCTGACCCTCAAAGACCTGTTAGTCTGCCTTTAAAATGTCCACCTCCACTACATTTATTATCCTAAATTAGATGCACCTGTTTGAGGTCGTTAGCTGCATAAAGACACCTGTCCACCCCATACAATCAGTAAGAATCCAACTACTAACATGGCCAAGACCAAAGAGCTGTCCAAAGACACTAGAGACAAAATTGTACACCTCCACAAGGCTGGAAAGGGCTACGGGGAAATTGCCAAGCAGCTTGGTGAAAAAAGGTCCACTGTTGGAGCAATCATTAGAAAATGGAAGAAGCTAAACATGACTGTCAATCTCCCTCGGACTGGGACTCCATGCAAGATCTCACCTCGTGGGGTCTCAATGATCCTAAGGAAGGTGAAAAATCAGCCCAGGACTACACGGGAGGAGCTGGTCAATGACCTGAAAAGAGCTGGGACCACCGTTTCCAAGGTTACTGTTGGTAATACACTAAGACGTCATGGTTTGAAATCATGCATGGCACGGAAGGTTCCCCTGCTTAAACCAGCACATGTCCAGGCCCGTCTTAAGTTTGCCAATGACCATTTGGATGATCCAGAGGAGTCATGGGAGAAAGTCATGTGGTCAGATGAGACCAAAATAGAGGGTCATAATTCCACTAAACGTGTTTGGAGGAAGAAGAATGATGAGTACCATCCCAAGAACACCATCCCTACTGTGAAGCATGGGGGTGGTAGCATCATGCTTTGGGGGTGTTTTTCTGCACATTGGACAGGGCGACTGCACTGTATTAAGGAGAGGATGACCTGGGCCATGTATTGCGAGATTTTGGGGAACAACCTCCTTCCCTCAGTTAGAGCATTGAAGATGGGTCGAGGCTGGGTCTTCCAACATGACAATGACCCGAAGCACACAGCCAGGATAACCAAGGAGTGGCTCTGTAAGAAGCATATCAAGGTTCTGGCATGGCCTAGCCAGTCTCCAGACCTAAACCCAATAGAGAATCTTTGGAGGGAGCTCAAACTCCGTGTTTCTCAGCGACAGGCCAGAAACCTGACTGATCTAGAGAAGATCTGTGTGGAGGAGTGGGCCAAAATCCCTCCTGCAGTGTGTGCAAACCTGTTGAAAAACTACAGGAAACGTTTGACCTCTGTAATTGCAAACAAAGGCTACTGTACCAAATATTACCATTGACTTTCTCAGGTGTTCAAATACTTATTTGCAGCTGTATCATACAAATAAATAGTTAAAAAATCATACATTGCGATTTCTTTCATGATTTCTAAGTGGGAGAACTTGCAAAATATCAGGGTGTGCAAATACTTATTTTCCTCACTGTATATATATATATATATATATATATATATATATATATATATATATATATATATATATATATATATATATATATATATATATATAAATAAAATAAAGCATACAGACAAGCCACAATGTTTCTGGGAAAGTGTCCCTTGGACAGATGAGACTAAACTTCAACTGCACATCAACTGTATGTTCACAGACAAAAAAAGAAAGCTTTTAAGGAACACATAAACTGAAACGATAGAAGGCTTGATTATGTTTAGAACTGCTTTGCTGCATCTGGCATGGGCAACTTTTAAATCTTATAAAAATTTTTTAAATGAAATCACAAGACTACCAAACGATACTGCAAATCTCAATCACAGCTTATAAGTAAATAAGAATTAAGAACCAAAAAAAAAAATTTAAACCACCTAAAAATAACTAAAAACAAAAGACTATAATATTCTAAAGTGGCCTTCTATGATCTAAACTATATAGAACATCTGGACCAGGCATCCTTTAATCCTGAGAGAGCTGAAACAGTTTGCTTAGTGCGAATGAGGCAAACTAGTCAAACTTGACAGTTTTATGTTTGTTTGTTTATTTGTTTTCTTTTTCCGATTAATCGGATAAAAAAAAAAAAAATTAAATGAGATGTTTTGCTTAATATAACTATATAAAACCCTAATTCAGGATATCTATGTTAAAAAGTGTACTTAAAAAAGCCACATATTGAGTTTAACTATTTTAAATTTAGACATTTACAGCTTATAACTGCTTGTTGAGGAGTGCATGCACAATATCTTCTTTGAATTCACTCATGCTGGGTTGTTTCTTTCTGTGAAAAATCAACAACAAAAAAACAGCATTTGAGTATGAAAGGTGAAGCAATTTGTGTAAATCAACATTTGTAATGTATTTTGCAGATAGCAAGTTGACAATCATGCTTAAAAAAAATCTATATAAAATATAATACATAAAATATTGTTTTTATAATTTTTGTTTAAAAATATACATAGGCATTTTGTTCAGTATTGAAGATATAAGCATCTAGAATATATAATTCATTTAATTTTGTATAATAATAAAATGATATATGCATAAAATACATATACAAACAATAAAAGCAAGCATTTAAACGTAGTAAAGCTGCAATAAATCACGTTTAAAAACAGATAAGTTTACTGTTGTAGTAGGCAAATGCTATAAAAAAGTGAATGGAACAAAACACAGCAAACTAACAGACTTGATTGGAAAAAAAATGCATTGGTACCAGCACACTTTCTCTCCATTCCTCAGGCATCCTCTCACCTTCCAGAATTAAGTTAAACAATCTGGTCAAAAACTCCAACTACTACCACTACTATCTCTTCTAAACATCTCCACGCCTCTACCATCTGTATGTCATCTGGTCCAACCGACTTTTCACTCTTCATCCTCTTAATCGTTGCTCTCATTCCTCCTTACTAATCCTATCCACTGCCCACTTCACCACCTCCACATCATCCAACCTTCTCTCTCTCTCAAAATACTTTCTCCATCTTCATCCTTTTTTCCTTCCATAGTGTCCAACTTCTCACTAAGCTCCTCATATGCCTTTTCCTTGGCTTTCGCCACATCCCTCTTTACCTGCTGCCCCATTTCCTTGTACTCCTTCAGTTTCCACAATCTTATTCTTCTTTCAGTCCTCACTCTCCTCCTCTTCATCTTCACCTCCAAAGCCATCCTACAGACCACCATCCGATTCTGTCTAGCTACACTGTCCCCTGCCAACACCTTACAGTCTCCAATCTCCTTCAGGTTGCATCTTCTACATAGAACATAGTCCACCTGTGTGCACCTTTCTCCACTCTTATACGTCACCCTATGCTCCTCCTTTTTTTTTAAATAAGTGTTTGCCACTGCCATTTCCATCCTTTTAACAAAATCTACCACCATCTGCCCTTCCACAGTCCTCTCCTTAAAACCATACCTACCCATCACCTCCTCATCACCTCTGTTCCCTTCACCTACATGCCCATTGAAGTCTGCCCCAATCACCAATCTTTTATTCCTAGGTACACCTTCTACCACTCCATCTAACTCACTCCAGAATTTTTCTTTCTC
The DNA here is from genome assembly GCF_946808225.1 of Silurus aristotelis. Taxonomy (NCBI): domain Eukaryota; kingdom Metazoa; phylum Chordata; class Actinopteri; order Siluriformes; family Siluridae; genus Silurus; species Silurus aristotelis. Next base: position 15,368,127 of record NC_139597.1, read on the forward strand.
TTACATCTTACAACCCACTTGTGGAGCATAAGCACTGATGACATTTATCATCATCCCTTCAACTTCCAACTTCACGTTCATCACTCAGAATTTTAGAATCATATTCTCTCGCTCCTTCTCCTCCTTCGGCCAACAGTAGCCCAATTTCCACCGGTACGCTGTTGGCTAACGATACCTGTGGGGTCGTTGGTAACCCGGGCCTCGACCGATCTGGTATGAAATTCTGATTCGTGATCCACATGTTTGATTTGGCACATGTTTGATGCTCGATGCCCTTCCTAACGCAACCCTCCCCATTTATCCAGGCTTGGGACCGGCACTAAGAGTACACTGGCTTGTGCAACCCTAATGGCTGGTTAACCAATCATTATCAATAAACATAATTATTGTGTATTTAGTTAGAGAGAGTAAAGTACTAAATCTTAACAGTTTATTACATTTATGCATTTAAGCTATTAACACCATTGCTTTGTCTCTTTTACAAGCATACTGAGTAACTGATATAATTTCTATTTTATGTTTATTAAAACAGCTTCATACTAGCAGGCTTTGGAATTATAACAAAAAACAGGGAATATAAATCACCTTTTTTAATATATACTGGGTGACAAGCTGCTTTCCCCATCTTTCTCTCTCTTCTTTTTTAAGTTTTTCCTTTCCTTTTTCAAAATCCTGATTTTCTCTGGGCATTTCTTGCATTTTGTTATCTACCTGATGAGCCAGTGTGTGAAGCAACATGTCTATGAATCCCCCAAACAACTTAAAGGAACACACACAGACACACACACACACACCTTTGGCATAAGGGGGCATTAAAACTTTTTAACAGATTATTGTGCAAAAGGCTGTCTTAAAAGCAGACCTTTAAAATTGTTCTAATTTTCCTGTTATGGCACTGAGAGCTACAGAAATCTTTTCTTTGCAGTGATTGCAAACAAGGTTATGCAACAAAATATTATATTGTCGTCATAAATTTTTTTTTCAGTTAATTTTTATTAATTAAAATATTCTGTTGAATAAAAAAATTCAATTGCCTTTAAAGTTATTTTCGAGAACATTCTATGTTTTTTTTTTCATAGAGGGCTCTCAACAATCTCTATAAAATACACATATGAAATGTATATGTGTGTGCATGTGTGTGTCTGTGTAGTGATGGCTATGTGTGATTTAGACAAAAATTGTGTCCATGTGGCTAATGTGAGCGACTGATTGCATTAATGTTGGCGCACGTTGCATACTGGGACTGAGAGTGGTGTGTGTTGACAGTTTGACAGCTAATCAATATATTGCACTCAGGAATCACGCCAAGCTTGGTTGTGTGACCCACTGTCTGCCAAGCAACCATGGCAACACCTATTTGTTCATCTAATAGCTTTTTGTCCCCAAACAGCCTTGCATGCAAGGCGGTGATCCACATATAGCTGCAGCAGCTGCTGTGTATGTGTATGTGTGTGTGTGTGTTTGCTTTTTCATATTATTATTATTATTATTATTATTATTATTATTAATATTATATGGCAGTCCCTCACTATGGCTATCACCTCTTCTGTCCTTCTATAACTAAAAAGAAGTGGTAATACAATTGACTATGGTACAACTGTTGTCATTATATCAGTATTCATCATTCTAATTTAACACATTTGGCTAAAGCTTTGATTCAAGGCATCTAATACTTCAGACAAGAAACATCCAATCAGTTTTAAGGACCTCGCTCGAGGGCCCAACAGTGACAGCTTGGATGTGCTGGGATTTGAACACAGAATGGAAGTTGGCGGACTTTTGATGACTAGTGTGAGAAGACAAGGATTTTCAATAACATCTATACAATCCTCTTGAAAAACACGCACTTCTAGTTGCTAGTGAATTACTACATAAATATTCTCATAACTGCAATTATCTTATTATAATAGTAATCATCACAAATCTGCTTATATTTGACAGTATGGCTGTGAGCCACATTATGCAACCACTAGCCCTGGATAGATATCATCTTTTTCAGTTTAGCATTTTATTTACATTTTTATATAAAACCTTGATTATTGGTTGTGCACACAGTTCAATAAAACTGTACAGTATTGTATTGAAGCAACTTGCTGCTATGTAGGGCTGAATACAGATACACAGATTTAATGGTTGTGGTCTCACACGTGCTTTATTATTTTCTGAGTTGAGGTAAATGGGGAAAAGGGGTGATGGTAGGGAAAAAAGAATGATGAGAGGAAGTGAGTTGGTGCAGGTGATTTACACTAGTGTGTTGAGTAGAAGAGCTGTATAGCTTAACTCCTGGGGGGTCTGAGCCTTGGTGCCGGTGTTGGCGGTTTTCAGTCCCGTGAGGTCAGAGGGGTCTGCAGAGGGACCGGCGTTAAACTGGTCCATGGCGAGCAAATCTTCTTCATCGCTGCTGCTTCTACTGCCTGCTGAAAGAAAGAAAGAAAATACACACATTAGTGGAGATATCCTGATCCTCCCTTAGCTGTCACAATGGCCCCTTCTTTTATACTTTGCCATTTTCTCAAAGATGGTAAGGAGCTGCATTGCTCATTATTAGCTGCCAGCCATATTTTGTTTCTCTGCCTCACACCTATTCCATGTATTTGTCGTTCAGAACAACACCGGCAAGTCTCATTTGGAGCGCTTTTCCTTCAGTGAGCATGAGCTGGAGGCTTGTTGTAACAGTATGTACAGGGAGTGCACTATTTTGAATGTAATTCAAGGATAAGTTCTTGAATTAAATTGCAAAGATATAAAACAAAGAAACCAAATAATATGAAACAAACATAAACCTGAGCATGAGCTAAACCGACAACAACCATGAAAGATAAATGTGAGCCTAAGAGTGCTGTGAACTTACATACATACATGTGCAAATCAGATGTGACAAGGAAAAGGTGTAAGTGAATATGTGACCTACTTACATGTGACTAAGGCCTTTTTGCATGAGACTAGAGGGGGAGCATCTTTACCCCAGCAAGGAGGCAGAGCAGCATCCTCAGCTGGACAGGGGGCCAGAGTGACGTCCTTATCCTGGCACAGAATCACAGCGGCATCCTCTCAAAGAGGGCTTCTTACTCTGCAAAGAAAATTTTCTGCTGCATACATTCTGTCACTTAACATGAACATAAGCAGATGCATGTGCAGAATACTTTCACTTAAGCAAAATATATTAAACAAAAAAACAAAGATCATGAAGTAAACAGCAAATAACATGAAACACAGCTGTGGAGCTAAACCAACAACAATGGAAGACAAATGTGAGTCAAAGAGTGCTGTTAAAGTGAGACACATGCAAGAGTTAATCAGAGGTGACAAGGAACAGTTATTTTCATGTCATGTCATTTCAAGTCACGTGAGCATGCAGTGGCTGATGAACCATAATCCTGACAAATAGCCTAGTCAAATAGCCAGTGTATTGTTCATTTGGTGCAATATCCTGTAAATAACTGTTTTAGTTCAGTTCAGTTGTAGTATTAAATGACTTATCTGAGCAATCATCTGCTAAGCTTTTAGATCACTTTAAGTTATTTTGTGAATGGTGAATTTTAAGTATACTGAATAGAGTAGTATTTAATTTAAAAGTATTTAGTTTTTTTTCATAGTTATTCCGAGGACTAATTTAAGGCTGACATATTGTAGTTACATTAAACTTACAAAAAGTAGTCTTTCTTTTGGCTTCTCCCATTAGGGGTCGCCACAGCAGATCATCCATATTCGTGATCCACGTGTTTGATTAGTTTTTACTCTGGATGCCCTTCCTAACACAACCCTTCTCATTTATCCAGACTTGGGACTAGCACTAAGAGTGCACTGGCTTGTGCAACCCTAATGGCTGGGTTTGGTTCCCTGACCGGTGAGAACGGCGAATCCTAACCACTAGACCACCAGGGTTACTCTTAATTCAGTCCCCCACTTAAACCCATATCACGCATAAAAATGGTCTTGAGCCCAAAGTCAGAATCACTCAAAGCTGCGACACTGACTCTAACATTTATTTTGCATGTCCAACACTGTATAATCTATTAAATCCTCACTGCATGTGCATATAACAATGTGCATAACAAAATCAGTCTTACTGAGAATAATATCATAGCTACAATAGCAAAACATCATAGTGATTAAGGCTCTGTGTTACATGATCGGAAGTTTGAGGGTTCAAGCCCCAATATCGCCAAGCTGCTGTTCTTGGGCCCTTAAGTAAGGTCCTTAACCCTCTGTACTCTGAGAGTGCTGAATCATGGCTTACATAAGCTTCCTAACATTGCTGAGATATGTGAGGAAAGTTTTTTACCGTTCTGTAAGGTACATTTACATTTGTTTTGTGAAGATTTTCTTTTGGACTGAGACCATTGTTTCTTAAGGCCCTTCCTAAACAATGTACAGTTACAGATCAGAACAATTTTTGTTTTCAGGGTATGAAAGCACCAACAAAAGTCTACATCTGTTAATCCATTCAAAGCATTTTAGAGATATTGTTTCTGTCCATTCCTTACTCCTAAAATGTATATAAACCTTAAGTCTATTTCTAATGGAAACTCCACAGACAATAGAGAATTTCCAAGATTTTGCACACAAATATTGAATAGATATTCTTTATTTTAATTAAATTGTTTCCCGTTCACAAAAAAAAAAACTTGTTCAGATTTCTTATTTCTTATTTGTACTAAGATTTTGTGTGCTTTTTTTAAACATTTTTATTGTTTGTTTTATTAATAATTGTATTACACATATTGCCCTATTACACTATATATATATATATATATATATATATATATATATATATATATATATATATATATATATATATATATATATATATATATATATATATATATATATATATATAAAGAATAAACATATTTATCACCTAAAAAAAGAAACAAGAAGCAAATAAATAGGAATTATTCATTACAGGTCTCGCAATAACCTTGGAGTCGACTAATTTCGTATTCCCTAATTTTACATTTATTCAGTTTGTAGAAACCCAACTACAATAACACTTTCTCTAATTAACTACAGCTCAACTGCTCAGTCTCAGAACTTGGCATTTGAGTTAATGGCTGAATATTTTCAGCAGTTGTCTCGGTTATTACCAACACATGATTCATAATAATGCTGCAACTGGGGCATGTAAAGTGGTAGTTGTTGCCAGAAAGAACACTCGTTGGTCTCAAAGATGTTCTGAAAATTCTTCTTAAAGCTTCCTACCATATCACTTTGACGACCCAGAAGCATGAAGAGGTGGACAACGTTCTATTTCAGGTTCTATTGCAACAAGCGTGAGTTTCACAATGGATGCTTTTGAACACACACTAAATCTGCATTGTTGTAGCTTATTTAGTGATGTATATCAAATTATGCCCTTTATAATTATTATTATTATTATTATTATTATTATTATTATTAGTAGTAGTAGTAGTAGTAGTAGTAGTAGTAGTAGTAGTAGTAGTAGGTTCCCTGGTGGTCTAGTGGTTAGGATGCGGCGCTCTCACCACTACGGCCCGGGTTCGGTTCCCGGTCAAAGAACCAACCCCAGCGATTAGGGACCAGTGCACTCTTAGTGCCGGTCCCAAGCCCAGACAAATGGGGAGGGTTGCGTTAGGAAGGGCATCCAGCGTAAAAATGTGCCAAATTGAACATGCGGATAATGAATACGGATAGTCCGCTGTGGCGACCCCTAATGTGAAAAGTCAAAAAAAAGATGTAGTATATGTAGTATATGGTACTCCTTCACCTTGGCTGTGACCTATATAAGTGGAAATGCAAGGAATGAGTAATAAGCTTTATTTAAAGAGTTATGCTTTTTTCATTTGGCTGTGTACTGTAGGTCATGAGGAGAGGTCTTCTGATCATTGCCCTGAGACTAGATCAAGTACAGGGACTTAGAACACTGCTGTCATAATTCAGTTGTTATAAATACATTAGTACTCATAATTTCCATTAACCACATTTGGATGATGCTATTATCCAAAGCAACTTACACCTGAGACGAGATACAACAGATCATGGTTAAGGACTTTGCTTAAAGGCCCAACAGGGACAGCTTGGTTGTGCAGGGATTTGAACACAGGAATGGAAGTGCTTTTCGGATTATGTATTACATTACATCCACATCTTGCCAATTTTTCCCGCCGTAGAAGTGTCAGAGACAAGGATTTTCAATAAAGTCTAGACAGCCCTCTTAAAAAGCTACTCATGCATTTAAGCCCCAGAAAATATAAGGTTAGAATGCAGTCAGATTTAGGATAAACAGTAATATCGTTACTGAAGTATATCAAATTATGCACATGCATTTTTACTGCATATTCATCTCTCCAATAAAGTAATAAACAATGCTAAAGCAGCAGCCACACAGTTTACATCATGAATCATAAGGCAAAAAAGAAATGAGAGCAGTTTGATCTTTTACCTGAAATTAGGCCAAGTTAAGAGGGGAGGGCATAAAAGAAATGTGATTTCCTGAAACTGTAACTGCAAACTGACTTAATGAACATTAATGGATTAAGATGCTTCAGTAAACGCTCCTTGAAGATAAAAAATACTTGAATGAACCCAATGCTAATGAGGATATCAGCAATGCTGCAACTATTTGTATAGTTATATACAATCCTGCTTTCCATAGCCACTTATGCACAAATATTTAATAGACATTGTGACATTTATGTGTAAGTTCTGTAACAATATTTTAACTAGAAAATAGCAGAACCATAAGCAGAGTTTGTAATCAGGAGAAGCACATTGTTCATAAATGTTATAGATATGAACTATGTTCATAAATATTTTACCTTTTTAATACTATTTGATCAGCATGTTTGTATATACAGTTTGTATAGTTACAGCATTACACAGTACATATATATTAAACCTAGGGCTTCACTGGTGTCATTCATGAATCAAACCACTGCTTAATTCCATTATTATGATGGCACGGTTATAGAAACCATCGATATTTTTCAGAAACACAGTATAACACACAGCACTGCATCACAGACAGGTATCTCATTCATTAAGAATAAATTGTGTAACGCAAGGAACCCAATTAACACAATTCAACCAATCTCCTTCACTGCAGCCACAGCTGCACCACTTGCATACATCATTTCTATCAGAATATATATATATATATATATATATATATATATATATATATATATATATATATATATATATATATATATATATATATATATTTATGTATACAGTATATACACAGTGCATCTCAATAAATTAGAATTTCATTAAAAAGTTGATTTATTTTAGTAATTCAATACAAGAAGTGAAACTCGTATATTATAAAGCTTCATTACACAAAGACTGATATATTTCAAGTGTTTATTTCTTTTAATTTTGATGATTTTTTCTCACATTTACCAAAAACCCACCAATTAAATCTAAAAAAATTAGAATACTTTTTGTGAATTGTTGGCATTCTGGAATGTATGTTCATATATTGTATATGTACTCAATACTAGCTTCTTTTGCTTTAATTACTGCCTCTATTTAGCGTGGCATGGAGGTGATCAGTCTGTGGCACTGCTGAGGTGGTATGGAAGCCCAGATTTCTTTGACAGTGGCCTTAGATTCTCTAGGGGGTTCAGGTCTGGTGAGCTTGCTGGCCAGTCAAGCACACCAACACCATGGTCATTTAACCATGACTTTAACTTTTGGTGCTTTTAGCAGTGTGGGCAGGTGCCAAATCCTGCTGGAAAATGAATTTTCAAAATGAAATGCAAAATTTGCTTTCCTTTTATCTGAAAAGACAACTTTGGCCCACTGAGCCACTGAGTCCAGTCCTTTTTGTCCTTTGCGCAGGTAAGACACCTCTGATGTTGTCTCTGGTTCAGGAGTGGCTTGACACAAGGATTGCTACAGTTGTAGCCCATGGATATGTCTTTGCATGGTGGCTCTTGAAGCACTGACTCCAGCTGCAGTCCACTCTTTGTGAATCTCTCCAAATTCCTGAATAGGCTTTGTTTCACCTTTTTCTACCACATTTTTTCCTTCCATTCAACTTTCCATTAATGTGCTGGGATACGGCACTCTGTAAACAGCAGCTTCTTTAGCGATGACCTTTTGTGTCTTCCTCTCCATGTGCAGGGTGTCAATGATCATCTTCTGGACAACCGTCAAGTCAGCAGTCTTTCCCCATGATTGTGTAGCCTGAACCAGACTGAGACACCATTTAAAGGCTTAGGAAACCTTTGCAACTGTTTGAAATTAATTAGCTGATTAGAGTGTGACACCACGAGAACCTTTTCACAATAAAAACATTTTCTGAGATTTGAATAATGAATTTCTGGTTTTCATTAGCTGTAAGCCATAATCATCAAAATGAAAAGAATAAACACTTGAAATATATCAGTCTTCATGTGATGAATCTATATAATATACAAGTTTCACTGTTTGTATTGAACCCTAACCCTAAAATAAATCAACTTTTTTGATGATATTCTAATTTATTGAGATGCACCTGTGTATATATATATATATATATATATATATATATATATATATATATATATATATATATATATATATATATATATATATATATATATATATATATATATATATATGCAGCCATCATTGTTTATTCCATATTTAATAAACAAATAATAACGTGGAAAAAAAAAATACAAACTGATTTAAATGAAATGGACAGAAATTATGAGACCCATAGAGGCAATCACTGAAAGCAAGCAATTTTTGTAACTGCATTTCTTCTGCACTGATCTACAGGTAGTGTGTCCTCACATTACTCGAAAATTGCTCCAGCTGTTTAAGGTTTAAAAGGGTGCCTTCTCCAGACTGCATGTTTCATATTCTTTTCATACATTTTCAATAAGATTCAGAACAGGGCTCATAGAAGGCCACTTCAGAATAGTCCAGTGTTTTGTGGGTAGCCATTTTGGAATAGCTTTAGCTGTATAGTATGTACTGGGTCATTATTAGTATCTTTGCAGTACATTTGCTGTTAATTTTGCTGAGCAGTTTTGAGACTTTATTGTGCCACAGATTCAAGGCTCGCTATGCAAGATGTAGCAAAGCAGCTATAGAACATAAATAAGCCTCCTTCATGTTTCTCAATAAGTATCATATTCTTTTCCTCTTCTAAATCGTATGTGCTTTGTCAAATAGCTTCATTCTGTCCAAAGGACTTTCTCCCAGAATCATTGTGGCTTGTATATACATTTAAATTTAAATACATTTAAGCAAATTTAAAAGAAAACCACTATAACTATCAATATCAAGTCCACAGTATACAATATACAGTATTGTTTATTTGCAAAAATAACTGGTCTTTTGTTCAAAAGTCTTGTTCTTTTTGTATCCAAGGAAATTTTACACACTTTCCTCACATGCTTATCCTTAAAGTTTAGGAATGACCTTCGGTTTGTGTATGGTAACCTAATCATTACAATCCTACAGGATTCCCCCAAATGTCAGGGACATTGTCTACTGCACGGGTGTCTCGTTAATGGATGAAGATGTCTGGGAGTTCATCTGGATGAAGTTCCACTCCTCCATGGCCATCTCAGAGAAGAAAGTCCTGTTGGAGGCCCTAACCTGCAGTGACAACACTTACCTACTCAACAGGTAAGATCAGCTATGACTATTTGCTTTCAGATATTAAGATGAACTATGGACAGCAGACAGGATGACAGCATTTAAATGCCTCATTATTATCTATATAAAAATGTGCTTCTTTTACAGTCAACACATTGCCATGGTATAGATATTGTAATAACATAATAAAAGCTCAGTGCTCCTGAGTGACCACAGAACTGCCTACAACAAGATCTATAACACTCTCCTGCACTAATGCTGCTGTATTTTCGTTGGCCCAACACTTTGCCGCATTTAGTAAATCTTAAACCACTGAGCTCAGAAAATACAAATACATTCACAATATTTAGTTGCCTCATGTGTTGAATTAGAATTTATTCCTAGCTCATAAAGAAACTTTGTTTAAAAGACTTGTTGGATTAGTGCATCTAATTAATTTGTGCAAATAAACAGTATATTAATGTGTGCAAATAAACAGTATATTAAAAGCTAACATACAGCATGCCATATTTTTTATTTGATTAATTATGCATTAGCAATAAAAAGCAATTCTAATTAGCATGTTAGCATGATAGTAAATAGAGTGAAGTATTAATAATGACAAGTATTAGACAGCATTGGAAGGAAAATGGAAGGAAATTTACTAGATACATTCACTTTAGAAAGTGTATAACTGTATTTAAAGCACTGGTATTGTAATTGCATTATCAGCTCCAACAGTGCATGTGAGAACTTTTCTGACAAAGGAACCTCGGCAGCTTAGCCTTCACATGTAATTACAACATTGTTGAATTGGACCTAATTATGTATTTTTTTATTTTTTGTGTAGCTTGTAAAAATAGTTCAAGAATTGTTGCATTATCTTTTGATATACTTTCTGTGGAACTGCTACCAGATTCTATTTCATTTTTCTTAGTTAATGCCCCTGCTTTGTAGGGAACTTTCAGTTTGTTTTCCATGGTTAACATATTCCATTTGGTTACCTGAAATAAAAAAGACTTTACAATATGCATTGGCCAATAGCTTAACTAAATGTATAGTGAATTTATACTGACACTGTAGTTGCAGAATAATCCTGCAGCTGAAGAAACAATAATTCAACAAGTATGTAGACCTTTGTATAATCCTTTTTTTTTTTAAACGGACACTCTATTGCAGTTAAAGAGAAAAATGGCACATTGCCTTCAAGTTATTAGGTAATTTGTATTCTTCTGAAAAGCGTAAACCAGCATTTAGTATCTTCACAGTGTGGGGTGATTAATAAAGGCCAGAGTAGAGAAAGTTAAGTAGCATCCAACAAGGCCAGATTATTCACCCTGCCATGGCATAGACTTCCTCATTGCTTTAGAGCATTTAATTGTTCAAGCGACTATTGACATTTTTCCAATACACTGTGTACTATGTAAGTTATATAAGAATTTCTATGTATCTTACATATAAGAATCCATGCGATAAGGCGTAATCTCTTGCTAGTTGTCAAAGAAAGTAGACAGATGTTGAAAGGAAAATGTTGCAGTGTGTAACAGTGGAGAAATTCATCCAACCATATGGCCATGTTGTATTGCAGTTCACACAGAACATCCCCCTGACAGTAATCTACTTCACAAATGTCATTCTAGACTGTAATGTGAATGTGTGAAACTTCCAATGTGGAAAAAAAAAACAGAAGGAGTGATGATTTTCAGTGATTCTGCCAGATTTTAGCACTGAATAAAAGATTCTCAAACCACATTTTCACTTCTCCTACACAGTAACACTAAAAATACACTTTGGTATGTATATACTAAAAAGGCAAAGGCTGAAATAAGAGCTTGAACAGTGGCTCCAGGAATATATCAGAAATATGTAAGAGAAAAAATGTTGACCAGCGATGAGGAATCTCTGAAAAAAAAAAAAATGTATTCCATTGCAATTGAAAAACAAGTAAATGGTGGGGATGGATAATTTGCATGTGGAGTCTGATAAATTGGCTGTGTTGTGGGTGACATAGAAAAAATAATTGCATGAACGACAGTAGGGAGGAATACTTAATGTTTTTACGTGTGAATTGTTCTTAATAGCTGTGGCAGGTGCAGTTCTCAAAGAGACACTTCTGAACAATTAGCTGCTTGCTGTTGAACCTTTATAGTTACCACTATTTTCACCGATCAGGCAGCACTTTATGACCACTGACAGGTGAAGTGAATAACACTGATTATCTCTTCATCATGGCATTTGTTTATGGGTGGAATATATTAGGCTTAAGTGAAATTTTTTTTTCTCAGAGTTGATGTGTTAAAAGCAGGAAAGATGGGCAAGCATAAAAATATGAGCGAGATTGACAAGGACCAATTTGTGATGGCTTGGGTCAGAGCATCTCCAAAACTGAAGCTTATGTGGGGTGTTCCCAGTCTGCAGTGCTCAGTATCTATCAAAAGTGGTCCAAGGAAGTGCTAAGGCTCATTGATGCCTAGACACAATTTGGATTGGCCTCAATAGCAAAATGTGCTTAGCACAGTCTGCATACTAAGACATATTAAATTCAGCCCTTGTTTGTGCCAGGATTGCTCTTTGGACTTCTGTGGAGAGTAATTATTTTTAAACTACAACCCATCACAACCAAATAGACTGGTTATGCAGCATCTAAATCTCTGTAGCCAAGCACTATATCAACACAGTTCAGCAGAGTTTAATAGAGACTTTAAACCACCACTAAAAGATTATGTGGACCCTGAGCCATATGCAGTGGCACAATTATAAAAGATTAACCTTAGATTAAAGGCTTACTCCTCACCATAAGTTCTTGGTCATTCGATTTAAGAAAGCTGGCCTGATTCCTAAAAGCCCTCCCCTTTCACATTTTAATCATCTGACTTGGTCATGTACATGCATTATGATCTGTGTAATTCTGTGGCCTCTGTTGATGCTTAAAAAAATGCTAATGAATTTTGTATCATACTGTAGCATTACCATCACATGATGCCAATACAAAATCACATGGTACTCTTCAAAATATATGGTTTAATACTTGGAAAAACATTATTAATACTAGGGGTGTAAGGTACACTTATTCAGACCGAAATCAAATGTTAATAATAACAAATTGTGTTAATAAAATACAGCAAGCTATTTTATGTTTTGCATTTATTCTCTTAAACTGTACTGTGATTGAAAAACCGAGGTGTGTATCGTGAATTTCATGTACCGTTTCATTCCTAATTGATACTTTTTTTTTCTTTTTTTTTCCCCAGACTTCTCAATTTGTCTCTAAGCTCAGATCTGGTGCCAGATCAAGATGTGATCGACATCATCATCCATGTTGGTCGCAACCCACATGGACGCCGTTTGGCATGGAGGTACTTCAGAGAAAAGTGGGACATATTAAACTCTAGGTATGCTTTTTACAGTAGTATTTTGCTATGTTTTATATATATATACAGTGGAACCTCGGGTTACGAATTTAATTCGTTCCGGAACTTTACTCGTAACCTGAAAAGTTCGTATCCCGATACGAATTTCCCATAAGAATTAATAGAAACTTCGGTAATTCGTTCTGGACAACGAAAAATATTACTTTAAAAATAAAAATAAAGCCAATATTCACTAATATTATTTACTTTTAACATGTTATATTAAAATCATACCATATAAAAACATATAAGAGAGGAAAACATTATCTTTACTGGGGACTTTACCTTTGAGAAGACTCGCTGCTGGCATGATGGAGACGACGTTCGTAAAAGGAGGAGGAGCGAAATTACTGTTTGGAAGTAGAATCTCCTTCCATTATAATATCGGGCAGACTGTCACCCGAATCATTGTCATCACTTAATTTCCTCTTTTTAGATTCGTTACCTAAATCATTCTCATCACTTCTCTTCTTAGATTTACTTTGCTGGGTGGCGATACGAAAAGAACCAACGTACCTGCGATTTTTTGGCACGCGACATTCGTATGTTCGTATCCCGAAATTTTGTTCGTGACCAGGGGCAAACATTTTGATGAACGGCGATTCGTAACATGAATTATATGTATGCTGGGGCATTCGTAGCCCAAGGTTCCACTGTATATATACAGTCGAACCCACTTATCTCAACCTCGGTTAACTCGCCAACCCTATTAAGTCGACGCCAAATAATTTTTCTTTGTCTTAGCATTTTTTTGTCGGTTATGTCGATTTTTGTATGTCGCCGAACTCTAATATCTCGAGCACAAGGGGGGGCAAATTTGCCACTTAACGTTGGTTATGTCAGGAATCCCCCTGCCACGCCTCCTTCGGCGGCGGCATTCCCCGAAGCACCCTGCTTCTTCTCACACAGAGCTCCTCGCAGTCATGCTGATCACACACACCTGACTCTCATTTACTCACTCATCCCATCTCCTAGTTAAGCCCCTCACCTCCACACACTCGCGGTCCGTTATTGTTTGTGCATGAATTATATATATATATATATATATATATATATATATATATATATATATATATATATATATATATATATATATATATATATATATATATATATATATATATTAAATTATTATTTTTATTTTATCTTATTTTTTTTTTATGCACAGTATATACACTATATGGACAAAAGTATGTGGATACCTTACCATAAGATTTGTATGTGCTTTTTGTACATTTTTGGAAGGTTTTGTGTGTTGTGTTTTGTGTAAATTTGCATTCAGCTATTGTACAAGTGTGTTAGGAAAGTCAAATACTGATTGAGGATGTGGAGGACAGCCAGCATTCCAATTAACCTCAAATGTATCAATAGAGCTGTCAAAGCTCTATAGCAGGCAAATCAAAATCTTCTACTACAACCCATGTAAGGCAATCTTATGAAGCTCACTTTGTGCACAGGGGCATTGTCCTGCTGGAACAGGGTTGGGTCTCCTAGTTCATGTAAAGGGAAAAGTTAATGCGAATGCTTTAACTTTGTGGTAAAAATTTTGGGGAAGAACCACATATAGCTGAAAAAGGAAGGTGTCCCAATACAATTGTCCATTTAGTGTATATTAAATATGCAGTTTATTTGTTTGTAATTGTGTACTCTTTTGATTGTGTGTGGAGATAATATAAGAATAAAATGTACTGTATGTCTTTGATGTTTCTGCACTGAGCGTCACTTTCCTCCTGAGCAGGTATGGTGAGGCTTTATTTATGAACTCTAAACTAATCAGCGGTGTGACGGAGTTTCTCAACACAGAGAGCGAACTAAATGAGGTGAGTTCTGAAGATAAGATCTCACCTTCATCTCTATGACTGGCAGAACCAGAGGCCATGTCTTCCTCTCTATTTACATTTACGGCATTAAGCAAATGCCCTTATCCACAGTGATGTACAAAAGTGCTTTGAAGACTATATCAATGAATAACTCAACACTGGTTCACTAGTTTAGGATACCATCAGTCTTAAACTCTGTTGGAAGGAATTATAGCACACTTTATTTAAGCATAAAGACATTAAACAACAAGAAACAACATTAAACAAGAAACTCTTTTGTAAGTCTTTTTTTCTTTTTTTTAAGGCTATGTTCAGTTGTATTGCTATGGGTGGAGAATAAGTACAGAGATGCAACCTGTACTTAAAAATAGCAAATTTATTAAATAATTGAAGAGATAGATAGATAGATAGATAGATAGATAGATAGATAGATAGATAGATAGATAGATAGATAGATAGATAGATAGATAGATAGATAGATAGATAGATAGATAGATAGATAGATAGATAGATAGATATTATGTGTGATTATAAAAAATAGATGATTTTTTTTAGAATTTAAACACAAAATTTTGCAATTTTACTTGAATAGACATCAGTAGCTTCCTATTTATATGCAGAACCAATCAACTGAAACAATAAATGTGTGTCAGTGTAAATGTTGGTTTTTAATTGTTAGTCTAAGTTAATTCTTTTTACCCTGCAGCCTGCTACAATTTTAGTAAATTGTCCTAAAAAAAATCACAGCCACAAATCCCACAAAGTAGGGCATTTGGCAGACACCCTTATCCAGAGCGACTTGTGTTTATCTCTATACAACTGAGTAGCTATGGGGTCAGGGACCCAGGAGTGGTAGCTTGGTGTGACTGGGATTTGAACTCAAGACCTTCAAATCCAAAGTCCAATGCCTTAACCACAAAGCTACCACCTCCCCTCTAAATAGTACATTTCACTGTTAGGACTTTATACAGACAGGGCATTGTAATTTAATATTATATGACAAACCTTAAATAATTTACACATGATAACATTTATAAAATTGATTCTTTCAAAATTATTTGGAGACTGAGGTAAAGATATGTTGCCCTGTATACAGTACATGGTGTGTGTGGTCTATATGGGACAACCAAAGATTGACAAGGGACTTTTTAAAAAGGAAATAAACTGGAATTATATTTGCAGAAGCTCCACTCAAAGCAAGCATAGCCACATCATAGCATTGTGGCTCAAGTAACTCCGAGACCATTCAGAATGATGGTAACAAAGAAAAACTTCTATTGCCAGTGGATATCTTTGATGGAAGATCAAAGCCTGGAAAACTCATATCTCCAAGCTTTGCATCTGCAGCTCTACTACAGCAACAAAGCAAATCATAAATAATAATAATTAAAAATAATTTAAAATAATAATAATAATAATACAAATACAATCCATACAAACCTGAGAATTGGTTATGCTGTATGGACTTTTGCATGTACTTTACAGGTCATTCAGTTTACTGCAGGGTAAATGCTTTCACTTTGTTCCCATTATTCAGGGACCCTGGGTCAGATTGGATCAAAACATTAGACGGTTACTGAACATTACATACAGTTTTTCTTCTGTAGAACTAAGGAACCCATACCTGTTCCAGAATGGCAGTTGCACTCTGCACAAAACAAGCTCAATGGTGTCACAAAGAGGGTTTGTGAAGGTTGTAATGTAAGAGCCATGACATGGGCTGAATTTGATTAGCCACCTAGAACTGCTTACCTAACACCAGACCTCAGTTATGCTCTTATAGCTGAATGATCAGATATTCACACATCCATGCTATAAAATCTATTTGCTAAAAAATCTAGTGGCCTTCCTATCTTAAATGGGATGTTCAACAGGCACATATATTGTAGCTGTTTGGATAGATGTCTTCATACTTTACTTCACACTACTGTGTAATGTCTTTCTAGTCATTATGGTCATAATGTCATAAGGTCATAATGTATTTCTAGTCATTGTGGTCATACGGTAATTTTGTTTCTATCTCCACAGCTGAAGGATTTTATTCAGATGAGCAATGGAGAAGCAGTTTCAGCATTCACTCGAGCGTTGGAGATTGTCAAGGCCAATGTAAAATGGCACAGTCTTTACAAGGAGCAGTTCTTCCAGTGGCTGAGAAAATCACCCAATGACTAACAATCCACCATGTTTATTATCTGTAAGCATGGAGTCTCTATCAAACATTTATAGACCATTAGCCATGGGAAAAGTAAAAGAACAATAAAAATATCATTTTTTTGACCCTGATAATCTTTGTTTTTCCTGTTAGAGAAAAGACAAGGCAATCATGAAATTGAACAAGGAATGGGTCAGATGTATGTTTGCTACAAACAGAATCACTGTTAATTATTGCCTGATGGTGTATTTCTCAAGTGACATTCCTGGTTTTTTTTTTTGTTTGTTTGTTTGTTTCTGAATATTCTTAAATCATACTTGTTTCATGCATGAAAACAATTTCCTCCCATCTAATCAATTTTCAAATTATGCCATGAGTAATACCAGAGTCCTTGGATGCTTTGGTCGAATTTCAGCATTTTGTGGACTGCAGAATTGATATTAATCTGAATGTAGATAAGCACAAAATCAGCCAGCCTGACAATCAGTGATTACAGCTGAAATGGTTCAAAGAAAGGACATAAGTTAGTGTTCTTTTCCTTTCTTCAAGCCATAGTAAAGAAGAACAGAAGAGATCTGGGCAGCAATCCTTATTGGTGTATGGAATGATGTGTGTCTCGGGTGTATTGTATGTTCTTGTTTTCTCTACACAAGGCCTCACCTTGTATCTAATGTACATGTAAAATGGAAAGTAATCACTGTGTCAATATGTTCATATATATATATATATATATATATATATATATATATATATATATATATATATATATATATATATATATATATTTATACACTGTATATATATATACACTGTATATATATACACTGTATATATATATATATATATATATATATATATATATATATATATATATATATATATATATATATATATATATATATATATAAAATAGACTTACTACAGATAATATGCGAAGGGGTTGGAAAAATATCTGGGAAAGGAGTATTGGACTATTAGTGGGATAATGCTACAAATATGAAGTTGGCCAAAATCCCTGATTATTGCTTACTTGAAAATCACATCAATGCTAAAAACATGCATATGTTTATGATGAGTTACAATTGAAATATCATTTGTTTTAGCAGAAGGTACTCAAGCAGATTTTGAATATATAACGTGTTGCAAGTGTATCAGTTAAATGTATTAAATAGGTGCACAACAGAAATTGTATGTTTACTGAATAGAGGCCCTTTGTTGCTATACACAGTTTGTCATCCTTCTTGTACCCTGTTCATGAATGTAAAGACACCACTACATGACCATATATAATTTGGAGGGTGATTTCTCAGCAAAGCAGTGGCATTCATATGGTAATCTGCTGATGATACTAGTGTAAAAGGTGTAACAACAATATGGCTGTAGTGTTTAAACATCTGAATGTTTCTGGTCGGTTTAAAAAAGTCCACCAGCTGAAAATATCCAACCCCGAACCAAATAAAGGACTGCAGTTTATTCTAATATTTGATGAATGGTTTCTCAAAGCTTTAAGATTTTACACATTTGGAAGTGTTTAGAAAATCATCTGTGTGAAGAACTGCTAGTCAGGAAGTGTAGCTTCAGATACAGGCATTATATTGTACACATACTGAATAGATGGAATGATGCTGAATAGCACTGACTGGTTTTGGAAGGGAAAAAAGAATGCAGAATTCCTAAGAAAATAAATAAATTTAGGTTTTTAACAAAATATATATAAAAAACAACAACAACAGCAGTGTCCAAGTCTGCCATTTTAAATTAGTCCCTAAAGACCCTGTAATACAATTTTTATAAAAAAATTATGGTGAGACACCTAAAAACTTAAAAATATTACATTTTAACTAAGGTACAATTCAAGGCCATTTAAATGTTTTTCATATAATTTACTATTTGTTTTCCAGACTGCACAACCTGATATTAAGCTTTGCCTATACTCGTGTGATCGACATTGCAATCCAAGTCACATTCAACCCTGGGTGAAGTTTTTTTGATAGAAGGAGGAATATGCTATACAAATGTCTTAATCAGTATTCCCTAGAGTCTTTAAACTTTCCAGAAAAAAATAAATAAATAAAATAACATAAAACAGGATTACTGTATAAGGTTCTTTACAGCTTTGTGATATCTCAGAGTTCTGCATGCTTAGCCTGCAGCTTTCACTTGGAGTGGCCTTGAGAAGTGTACTTCAGTAATACTTTGTAGAGTTAACATTGTAGTGCACACAGTTTCTTAATAAATGGAACATTTCTGACTATATGTTGTGCAAGTACGCTCTAGCTGTAGATACTCAACATTTGCATCGCCAAGACAGTTATGAAGTTTAGTTTAGAAATCACAAATCTAGTTGAGCAACACACACACACAAACACACACACACACACACACACACACACACACACACACACACACACACACACACACACACACTTACTGTACATATACGTAAATCCTGTTATCATCCTTTTTTGACCTACATTGCTATACTGCTTGTAATATAAGTATCTAAACAGTTGTTTGTTAGAGACAGAGCCAAATATAAAGAATACAATACAAAGAAACACAGCACCATGGCTCTAAGGATCAGTAGAGGACTGCCAACTTTTAAAACTTTTAATATGTTTGTTTTCTTGCCATTGCCATCTTGTGACCTTTTCCTCACATGGGGAAACTACAGTATAAAAAGGCAAGTGGCATCTCAATGGATAAGATGTTGAATTTCTGATCAGAAGGTCATGGGTTCAAATCTCAGGATAACCAAGCTACCGCTGCTTGGTCCTTGAGCAAGGACCTAATTTGATCAGCTGTGTAACTGAGATAGCCTCTCTGAATTAGGGCATCTAACATATGCCATAAATGTAAACATATAAAAGCTGCCCTCTACATCATATGGTTCCTGGGTCTTTACCTTTCCTTTTGAATTTACTGGTTTCTCCATTTCAAAATGTAGATATTCAAATGTTATATGATATTCAAAAATACCTATCTTTTATTTTTCTGCCAAAATTTCGCAACCCTTCCCAAAAGCTTGACCATGCTTGTTTTCACAGTTCAAAATGACACGAAAGTCACCCTGCATAATCACAGACCCAACACACACAATATAAAGCTTTCTGCTAAGATAAAAAAAATACTAATTGAATCTCTGTATTCATACTCATATTCATTTCAGATAATCATTCCATCTGAATAATGCATTCATATATAGTTACACCTCCACTCTGGAATTTATGTTGAGCTGCAGTGGTGGCAAAAAAAATGGCTAACCTTGTATTCAAATAAAGTGTTTCACTTTCGTGGATTTTAAACCCTAAAATATTGTGAAGGCTGGTGATGGGGTTAAACTCTAGAATGTCACAAAACATTTTCTTTTGGACTTTTACAAGAGAAGCCCTGTCCAGGGATTACTAGCACAGCAAATGGAGTCACAGGTGGTTCATCAACTGGTGGTGGTTCTAGCCAAACTGTCTCATCTTCAATAACAATACCAGTGATCTAACACACAGGCGAGTTAATATGTATCTTAAACTTCATGCTCATATAATAAACAGACTGCACACTCAAAAAGTACACAGCACACAGCTAGGGACAGATTGTTTTGGATTTTTATTTTGACCACGTCATAGTAACTAAGTGAAATGTTCTTGCCCAGAGTGGCCTTGAAAACAAGGCTAATGCTCAGTAAAATCTTTAGCAGAACCTTCACTGGCCAGTCCCTATAAGCTCCTCACATATAGATATAGTAATCTATACCACCTACTGTACACTAATACATAAAAGTCAAAAAAAAAGTCAAATAAAAAAGAATAGACATGGCAGGTTAGCTGGAGGAATAAGATGGTTCTTAATTTATTTTACTTCAACCCTATATAGGCTAAAGTTAATAGATATAAGAATGGTTAAACAAACCCCTGCATGATGTATTGAAGACAGATATTTTTGGCAATGGCAAATGGGGAGGGCCAAAATGTGGGAAGTTCCAAATTTAAGGGTATCAGGAATGTACAATGTATATAAATGAAGAAGATTTTGCCACTGATCTTCAGTTCATCTCTGACATGTCATGAGCATGCTCTTGGGTTAATTGTAGTTTTACTGCAATAAACTCTACTTTGCTTTTTCTTATACATGTTTCTTGAAGCCTTTTTTGAGGAGGATATTTTTTTCCAATAGGTCAGCCCCAAATAATATGACTGTTTCCATTCCAAAACAAATATGTGCCTCTTTCTCCTCCTGCTGCAACACAACAGCAGAGCAGCTTACTTATTTCTAATTGTTTCTAAAGGGAAACAAGATGGCACTGACGGCAGTCACGATTTCGGTGCCCTCTACTTTTTTTGTGTTTTATTCAGTTTTCTGCCATGGTTCTAGTGGCTCCTATTCTAGGGAAGAGCTCACGAACATCAGAGCTACCACCCCAGTGGTCTTATTTTCTTTTTCTGTCTTCTTCAGCCTTTTTCTGGCTTCTGGATTTACTGACAATTTTTTATTAAGTTGGCACGTAACAAAGTGAAGCCCCGGAAAAAGAGGGAAACGCTCAGGTGTACTCGTGTGTCTGTAAATGAACAAAAGCAAAGACTTTCATATGCCTTGTGTTTTGTGCTTCATAGAAACGTGGCTGGGTGATCTTTTACCGGACTCTGCGTTACAGCTGAGTGGATTTAATCTTTATAGAGCAGACAGACACAGAGATTTCTGGCAAAACAAAATATCGAGGAATCTGTTTCTATATTAACAACGGTTGGTGCATTAAAGTGAGAGTACTGTTTCAACTCTGTTTCCTGGACCTGGAGCCCTTCACCATTAACTGCAAGCCCTTTTACTCGCCCCGCGAGTTCTCCTCATTCATTCTCGTCTGTGTTTACATCCCGCCACAAGGTAATGTGCACGAATCGCAGCTGACGAGATACTGCGTGTGGAACGGACAAACACGGACGCCTTGGTTATTGTCCTAGGAAACTTTAATTAAGGTAATCTCTCCCACAAACTTCCCATATACAAACAGTTTATTAAGTGCCTGACTAGAGAGGGGAATGTACTGGATCGCTACACCACCATCAGCCGTGCACCATCATGCTGTCCCTCGTGCCGCACTGGGCCAGTCTGACCACATCATGGTGCACTAGATTCCTGCATATGGGCAGAGATTATAACTCTACAAACCTGTTGTGAGGAAAAGGCTTAAGGCAATCACCAATTACAAGTTTAGAGCCCCCCACGACCTGCCAACAGGCTGAATGAGTACTACTGCCGCTTTGAAAGACAATGTGACAGACCTGACCTCCCCAGTCTTTCCCTCACCAGCCATTGATCAGCAGCATGTCTCTGATGTGTGTAAAATGAGCACTGAATCACCCAAGGCTATGTCCTTTCTCCTCTGCTATTCTCCTTTACCCCAACAGCTGCTCATCTGGTCAACAGTCTGTCAAACTCCTAAAGCTTGCTGATGATACCCCCCCTCATCTGCTTCATCTCTGATAGGAAGGACTCGGCCTCCTGAAATGAAATGGACCGTCTTTTGTCATACTGCAGCATGGACAGTGTGGAGCTCAACTTTCTCAAAACAGTGGAGATGATAGAAGATTTCAGAAATGACTGCGACAAGCTGCAGACATGCAGCCAAGATCGCAGCTGACCCCTCTCCTCCTGAAAAAAACTTTTCTGTCCTTTTCCTCCAATAGACCATAATGGCACAAGAACAGTTTCTTCCCCACTAAACAGTGCCCCACTTATTCCCAGATGACCCCCTCCAACCCCCCCCAAAAAAAATCTTACGGACAGTCAGTTTTACTTTCATATTTATATTTCATATACACTTTTCATGCAAACTCACATTTCTGTATACAATATTCTTTTCATTCTAGATTGTATACATACTTCATGTCGGTATATGTTCGGACAGTCACTTTCATTTTAAATTGCACTACTTCTCATGCAAAGCCACTTTCTGTATACATAATTTATTTAATTTAGTATAGTTTATTTAAAAACTGTTTGTTGAGGTTTACGTTGGGAGTGATGAGGATGGACAGAATTAAAAATGAGTTTTATAAGAGGGACAGCGCATGTAGGATGTTTTGGAGACAAGGCGAGGAAGGCGAGATTAAGATGGTTTGGACATGTGCAGAGGAGGGACATTGGTTATATCTGTAGGAGAATGCTAAGGATGGAGCCACAAGGAAGGAGGAAAAGAGGAAGACCAAGGAGGAGGTTAATGGATGTGGTGAGACATGCACGTAGTTGGGTTGAAAGAGACTGATGTAGAGGACAGGGGGGTATGGAGATGGATGATCCGCTGTGGCGACCCCTAATGGGAGAAGCCGAAAGAAAAAGAAGAATTACACATTTCATATCTGTGTATATGTTTGTATATGTACCTGACACCAAGACAAATTCCTAGTACTGTAAAATGCTCTTTGTTGAACCTTTTGCTGTACCTGGAAATGAAACATTTTTTGATTCTGATTGTAAGAGGTGGTATCAAAAGGTTTTGTGACTAGCTCTAAGAAAGTATTATATTTATCTATGTTTACACACTTTCACTTTTAAAATTGTCCCCTTGCACAAAAATACAGTGCTCCCAGTGTTCCTGCCACTTATGGAATGTGTCCTGGACCTCCAAAATGGTGTCAAAACAGCGATCTTTGAGCTAGATCTTCATCATATGGATTGTTCTCCGAAAATCATCATGAGAAAGTTGCCAAATCGTTTCGACTTTTTCGGGGGAGCTTGTTGAAGGTTTTCCTGATCTCTCATCAGCTTCCAGTGATGTTCTTCCACTCTTGAAGAACATCACTGAAAAGTCTCTGTTGCAGATTTGCTTAGTTTCACGCTGAATTTTATCTAACGTCTCTTTGTGGCAGATTTGCCCATTTTCATGCAGAATTTCATGTTTGCTCTTTGTTCGAACTTGCTGTCCATGGTAAAATCGTAGACATGGTAATGTGGTCAGAATCGCATTAGCACTTCTCGAAACCACCTCTTATTGAGTACATAGACATGACTGCTGTATGCTTAACTTCCTGCTCGCATCGGACGTCGGTGTGAATATGTATTTTCCTTGTGTTTGAGGCAAAATTATTGACTTAAAATTATATTTCTCAAAGTTTTTCAAATCCAAAACACTGAGTATTGATCATATTTATCGTCCCTCTATACTCATTAGATGATTCAGGTTTAACTAATTTAATACAATTATTATTAATTAGTATTTTTTGCAAGAAAAAAAGATCATGCAAATATTTTAGGGTGTCATTGTCCTCAAGTTCTGTATAGAAGCGAATGGAAAAGTAGACTTGTGTGGTCATGGTCATAAGCTGATTCGTTTTGTACTTATGTAAATTGTTCTCAAACATGCAGTGTAATTAAATTTAGACTTAATGTGTATTTATATTT
Source organism: Silurus aristotelis (assembly GCF_946808225.1). Classification (NCBI taxonomy): domain Eukaryota; kingdom Metazoa; phylum Chordata; class Actinopteri; order Siluriformes; family Siluridae; genus Silurus; species Silurus aristotelis. Next base: position 15,392,441 of record NC_139597.1, read on the forward strand.
CTTTCACAAAGACAGACAGTGACATATATATATATATATATATATATATATATATATATATATATATATATATATATATATATATATATATATATATATATATATATATAATTGTTTTTCTTTTATTTTAATGGGAATTTGTCTAGTATGAAGTCAAACCAAATATCTTTTGGCTTGAGATCAAAGAATATAAAAGAATGGAAGTGTCTCACAAATGGTGTAACAGAACTCATTTTTAACTCATTTCTTTGAGTGCATTATGCTGTTCTGTGCTGCCTAGTGAAAGAACAAGGTGACCAAATTACAAAAAGAAAAAATTCCCCTGAATGCAAAGCTATAAAGTAGCAATGATCTTGTAAATAAATCTGTCTAACTTGCCCACTCCTTCTAAAAGTCATGTTGTTTCATTTTGTATAACGACTGTCATGCTGGTTAAATAAACTTGCTTCAAACATTCACCTCAGTCTGGTACTTTTAATAAATGTTTTCAGAACTCGAAATGGCTGCCTGTGTTGTCTGGGGAAAAATTGCTAAACTTGAGACATTATCCTGCTATTTGAGAAAAAGAAATGGGTTTTCGATACAAACCAGATATTTATCAGTTATTCTTTGTTTATGTGCAGTACTGTAGGTCCAGTCAGGATTTGACTCATTTTGTTTCCTCTTCAGTGTATCACAACAATTTTATTAACATACAAGCAATTAAAAATAATTAGCAAGTTTTGTTAATAGCAAAAACAAGATTAATAGGAAATAAATTAACAAAAATAACAAAAAGGAAATAAAAGATTGAATCTCCAGAATTAAGGTGAGGTCAACAACACACAAAGCTCAGTCAGTGTCTAAACCAAGACCAGATCCTATAGTGTGTTCATTTGCTAGTAGACACTTGACACTTCAGGAAATCTACTTTGGTAGTATAATTTTGTAATAATAAGCGTACCGGACATACACTGACCAGGCATCACATTTTGACATTTAAACATTATAAGTAGTTAAGTTAATAACACTGATTATCTTCTCATCATGGCACCTGATAGTTGATGGGATATATTAGGCAGCATATTTTGTCCTCAATGTTGATGTGTTAGAAGCAGGAAAAATGGACAAGTGTACGGATTTAAGCGAGTTTGACAAGGGCCAAATTGGGCTAGACGGCTGTAACAGAGCATCTCCAAAACTGCAGTCTGCAGTGGTCAGTATCTATCAAAAGTGGTCCAAAGAAGGAACAGTGCTGAACTGGCGATGCCTGGTCAGTGTACAGTATATAAGCCATTTTAAATATATTTCAAAGATTTTGATAATGCACCTAAGATCTTGTAGGATATTGGCTTAAGTGATGAACAGTATCAAGTTGCTAAGGCTCTGGGCTACTGTTCAGAAGGTGAGGGGTTCAAGCCCCCACATCATCAATTTGCCATCCTTGGGGCACTTGAGCAAGGCCCTTAATCCTCTGTGCTCCAGGGGCACTTTAACATGTCTGACCCCAGTATGACTGAAATATGCTGTGGAAAGAATTTAACTGTCCTGTAACGGACATGTATAAAGCACCTTTCTTTCTGTTTTTCTTTTTTTTCTTGACATTTTTAAGTAACCAGAGTACGTCTTTCTGCAGTTTATTGCAAGCACATATTAACTTGTAGAAACACTATATATATATTTGTTCAAAAGCAAAATGAAAGTGATATTTTATAAACACTTACATTAACAAAGTACAAGCAAATGTAACATGGTTGAGGCCAGTTATTTGAATATCATGGCATGTTTCATTAGAACTTTATATCATTACCTATTAACACTAAAATACTCTCTGTAAAATGAATCACTGTATGTATTATTGCCCTTTGCTTTTTAATGTCTGATTAATTTAGTTCTGGATCTTATTTGAATGAAATATGAATTGTGTCGTGTAAAAAGTCCCTTTCCTTTGCAGTTGTATGAAAGGAATATTACCAGTCTGTCTTACAAATGCTCAGAGACTCTGTTTATTTCCTTTTATGTACTTAAGACGATGCCTTGCCAGACTTTTAAATTATATTTTTTATATTAACAAAAGCATTGCGCTTATCACACTGGCACATGCCCATGGTTTGTTGTGTACTAAAAATAAAAGGGGAAAGTAAAAAGTGGACATATAATTGGACAAGAACAATAGACATACTTTTAGACATACTAGACATTTTACACATTAAGCCTCTTAATTAGTGGCAGGTAATTAAATGCTGCTAGAGCTCATGGGAAATATTAATTCAATAAATTTTCATTAAGTTTAAAAAAAACATTGTTTTAGTTCATTTTTGGTTCAGTGTCTGGAAATATATACACTGGGGTCTGTTTAGTGTATAATATTACAGATTTACTATGCATTATTAGCTTATCTTTACAGCATTGTGTGTATAGCAAACTAGGTTTTAGGAGAACCCATTAGCAAACAATGAGGCCACTTTTATTTGTTATTTACACTCATAGCACTGAACCTATTTAATGGTTAACTTACAGGATAACTTAAAAGCTAATGTTTATTCAGGCAGCGTGTTTGTCAAAAATAATCGGATAAATAATTTAGTATTTTGGATGGAGAAAAGAAAAAAAACACTCCAGGGGTATTACTATTGTGGGGCTTTTCTTTGTATATTTAATGAACTTTCCAGCCCTTCTTGCTCATCATAACTAAATAAATAAATAAATAAACAAATAAATAAAACAGTAGAAATGTTAACAGTCCTGATGCCAAATACATGATGAACCAATGCTAGTCCAAACTTTATACTTATAACACTCGTTATTTTGAAATAACAAACTTCAACTGAATCCATTATCTGGCAGCCAGAACACAAACACACAATGATGAGATCTCAGTGATGAATATCCAGAACATGTAGCTAGACTACTTTTGCCTAATTTTTTAGACAGCATTATGTATTGTATGGTTGTTGAGTTTGTGTCCTTTTTTCTCAGATTTCATAAAATTAGGCAACCGAATTTTGTGTTTAAACTATATATGTTGGATTAATGCATTTACTAGTTTCCAAAACTGGCACAAGGCTACAAATCAAGCCCATGGCTGAATCTGCTGCTCTGTCATATTTAGCTTTTTTGATATGAAATGTATGGAGATTTCCTGGCTCAGCAGAACAGCATAAATACAGTGAATATAAGGGTTGATATGTGGCAAAAGTCCAAGCACTTTGTTCATTATGTAGATGAGCTTCAATATGACTGTTTAAAGCACAGAGGTAATTGCGTTTTTATCATCTGCCTTTAAAATCTATGGTACAGTGAAATTGAGTAATTAATGCACAAGGGCAACAGGATTTATTTGACCTTTGGGAAGATTCGCATTCTGTGCTATGCTCTCTACTTTCTCGTCCTCTCTCATTAAATAGTGTATTAAAATCTCAATTGTCATTGAGTTATTGGGTGAAGGCTGATAAACGAAATCCTTGCACTTTCCCTTTTCTTCATTTTGTTCTGAAATAATGAAGACATTGTATGAATGGTTAGGACTATGATTAGGTTTATTGTTCCTTGTTATGCTCAATGAATTGATTGAATTATTTGACATTCAACTGTTAAACAAAAGATTAAATTTTTTGTCATATTTTATATAAAAAAAAAACTTTCTTTCGGCTTCTCCCATCAGGTGTCGCCACAGCGGATCATCCGCATGTTCCATTTGGCACACTAAGAGTGGCTGGGGTTGGTTCCCTGACCGGGGATCGAACCCGGGCCGCAGCGGTGAGAACGCCGCATCCTAACCACTAGACCACCTCATAGCAGGATTAAAACATTGAAGCACGTTGATGTGTGCCTTACAGCACATATCTCATCCCACGCTTTTGCATTCTCCACCACTTCCTTGTACTCAGGGTAAAAGAAAGACATGATTCATGAGTCTTGAAACTTCCACTTGATGTCAGAACTGCTGAGTCACTAACAGTCTTTAGACGACTGCATTTAAAGAAGCAAGTCTCTTCCAGCAGTACTTACATTACCACTTCTCCTATTAATAAATATTGCTTTTTTTAACTGTATTTTCTCCCAGTTTTTTTTTTCTCCCAGTTGAAAATGATAAAAGTAAAAATGTCTACTGGAGACTTCATAGTATAGTGACTTGAGACTCGAATCAATAAAATCACTGCATTTGTGAACGGAGCATTAGTAGTTTTGGTGAGACTTGTGGTCTGTCTGACCTGCTTTCTCTCCGGTGGTGACATGCCATGTACATTTAGGTCAGTTAAGCTGTTAGCTATTTAGTGCAGAGTTGTTGCTAAAGGTCAAGATTAACAGGGTTTGAACTCAGGGGTGAAAATTTAAGACTGTTAAGATTTTCACAGTAGATGATGTTATGTTAATGTAAGTACATGGGTGTATGTGACGTCAATACTTATTTTCTGTTTACGACTAGATAACACTCCAGTTACTTCTTGCTCATCTTTAACCTTACAGAGAAGAATGAACTCTTATTGGGGAACACTGCTCAGCTGAAAAAGCTGGACCACACCAAGGACTAGATTTCAGTGTAAATAGAGCTTGACAAGACACTTTACACTGATCCGGGATCAGTTTAAATCCTAGCTGTAACAGCTTTATTTAACGGCGGCTTCTGGGAGAGAACAACAGCAGTAATGAGCTGCTCTTGACGAAGCAAACACAGGAGAGGTTAGATGCAAGCACTAAGCAGAGCTGCCCATACCTTATTCTCTAGTGTCTATTCCAGCGATTACTGTTCTCACCCACCTTCTGATGAGCTACCCACTGTGGGTGTGTGTGTATGTGTGTTTGTGTGTAGACTTGTTTATTCCAAATCACTTGCTGCATAGCAGGATCTAATTTTCATCATTCTCTTGTCTTGGTGAGGGAGCATGAAGGAGACAAGCAAAGCAAAATTATCTATAACATTACCTGCTGTGTATGCACACTCGCATACTCTCACACACACGCCCAAATACAGAGTATAAATTGTCTAATTATATACACACCTTATTTGGTACTCATTGATAAATTATCAGACCTTGGTGAGACGCACATCACACATTTCCTCCTTCTCGGGCAAATACGATTGTTTGTGTGTTTCTTTGTATATCTGTGTTGTAATAGCCAAAATTGCTGACAAATACTTAAAAAAAAAGTAAATGTCTGATTTATTATGTATTGTGTACAACATCATTTGGAGATATTGATATGGCAGGAATAATATAACTCAAGCGATTTTGCTTTATTTGAATGTTTTTTTTTTTTTATTAGTGACATACCCTATCCAAAATAATTTTTATATATAATTTATTTATATATAATTTATTTATATATATATATATATATATATATATATATATATATATATATATATATATATACAATTTATTATAATATTATTATATATTTTTTATATTAAGAATATTATTTGAAAGTTCTGTTAAATATAATCTAAAAAAAAATTTTTAAAAGTGTTTATGTTCTTGGTTTTATCTTGTGTAAAAATCTGTAAATTATGCCATACACATCACTGCCCTGTTTCTCTGTACAATATGCTGAAGAAGAAACTGGGTTTTGGAATGGATATTCTGGGTATCATGTCTTAGTAGTCCCATTAATCATTAAGCTTTTAATATACAGACAGAACATTTGTTCTAAAAAAAAACAAACAAACAAGTCGTTGAAAAAACCTTGACACAAATTTCTTGAATTTCAGTTTATTACCATCACCATATCTTAAATTTGATTTTAATATGTTCATTTATTTTGCTTGCTTTTTCTTGTAATGGTTTTATTACTTTTTTAAAGTATGTGTGTTGGATACTGATCACGTTGTACTTTGGGAACTTAAATTAACAACAGTTATACTGTATATTAGATATTTTTTGACCGTGGAGAAAAGTTACATTAAATGCTAAAATGGCATCCCCGTCATGGATGGTGATGTCAGACTCGTCCATTGTTAGTAAAATCAAGGATGTACAGTACTTAAGGGAAATGTTACTGTTTCTGTCTATCATTTCTTTAGATATGCACTCCTAGTTCACCATATTGTAAGAAGCTTGGAATCTATGTAAGTCTAAACTGGGGATTCAGTCTCAATCAAATATCTAGTCAGAGAGGGTCAGCTTGGGAAGTTCCAACACATCATCTTTAGAGATCAATTTTGTGTGCTGAAATTGAACGCAATCCATTCTTTCCAGACCTGTCTGCATGTCACAACAATATATATCAACAGAAAGATTTCTTTACTACAGACATGGCAACAGTAGATGATAGTGAAAGCTATAGATTAAACTGACAAATTACAGTTTTTCTCAAATGCTAAAACACATTTCACAATTGTTTCCTCCATGTTCCCCAATGTCTAAACACAACACCCTTTTCTAAAGCTACATAAACACAACCACACCTTCTCACTTCAAAACTCAAACTTTCACACCAAAAGAGCAGCTCGAAGCTTTCAAAAATGTAAACATGTGTAGTGTATACACATCATTACACACTACAGCAAAACAATTGAAAACACAATGCTCAATTTGTGAGAAGGTTCTTTGTTTCATAACTGCCAATGCATATTTTTGAAACTTTACAGTAATGGATGTTGTTAGATCTTTGCAGAGGATTAGGCATTTAGATTTGAGAGTATCATATGAAGAATATAAATCTATAGTAAATTCTGCATGTACACTACTGTAACACAACTCAATGCAAAAACAGAATCTATTGCACACAACAGTACTCTTGAAAACATGATCAGGGTGTGAAGTTTTTTTATTTACTTTATTCACACCACACACACACACAACAATCACTGTGTGGCATCATGTCGCTGAGCTGCATCAGGCCACATCACCTCATCCACATCGCAGGCTATATTGTCTCTTGCCAGACACCGCGGGATAAACGCCCTGGAATGGTGAATCCATCCTTGGAAGGCCTCCACTGGGATGTCAACACAGGCCAGCTCCATTGCCCTTAGGAGGTTCTCTCTAGTGTATGGTTGTCTGTCATAAACCTTCCGTCTCCATGATGAGAAGAACTCCTCTATAGGGTTCAGGAAAGGGGAATAAGGTGGCAGACAGACATTTAAAAAGTTCTTACTGTTGGTGGTGAACCACTCTCTGATTTGGTTTGTTTTGTGGAAGCGTACATTGTCCCAAAAGATTACATAAATTTGATGTGCGGGCCCAGGATGGTGTTGTTGGCGGTTCAGGAGGATGTCTTTTAGCTCCTCTAGGAAGGTGAGGAGACATTGGGTGTTGTAAGACCCAAGGACAGCATGCCGGTGGACAAGCCCCTCCAAACCCATGGCCGCACAAAGAGTGATATTACCCCCCGTTGGCCAGGAACCCCAGTGATGGCTTTTTGGCCAATGATGTTACGGCCTCTTTGCCTTTGTTTCTGCAGGTTGAAGCCAGCCTCATCCAGGAAGAGGTACTCATGAGGTCTGGCCATCGTGTCCAACTGTAATATCCTCCGTGAAAGTGTGAAGGTGCACAGGTGTTCAGAACAACAGTCAACCAGGTAGCACAGCATTGTCCAGAAGTAATGTAGGCCACTGAGCAACACAGTATGTCCACTAACTGCACTGTGAACATGGATGTATACTTACTTGCACATACTCGTAACGTAGGTCTTTGTGTCGCGCAGAGCTGCGCTCAAAGGGAACCCTATAGACCTGTTTCATCCGCATCTTTAGGCGCCGGAGAACTCGGTCTATTGTGGCCAAGCTGACATCATCAATGCTCTCAAAGTTGACATTATCGGCAATGACTTTGTCTCTGATCTCCCGGAGTCTGATGAGGTTGCTCTCACGAACCATATCCACAATGAGGGTTTCTTGTGCCGCTGTAAATATGGCAACCCTCCCACCTCTATGTGGCATTCTTTCAACTCTAAAGAAAGAAACATGTGTTGTCAGTTTTACAATACAGTAACAACTGATTTGAAACCAATAGACTACTTTCACAGGCTTGTAAAATTGTATTGTGACAAAGAAAGCAATAGAGTACAATACCTGTTGTGTTGTCTGAATTCCCTGATAATGGTGGCCACGGTGAACCTACTCAGGTTTGGACGGACTTGTAGTCCTGCTTCAGCCATTGTCATGCCATGGACAATGACATGGTCAATGACTGTTGCTCGCATCTCATCCGTAATGATGGTGCGAGGTTGTCTTGCTCTCCCTCCTGGACCTTCTCCTCTCCCTGGTTGGCCTGCTCCTCTTCCTCCTCTGATTTGAACTCCTCTTCCTCATTGGCCTGCTCCTCTTCCCCCTCTGATTTGAACTCCTCTTCCTCGTTGGCCTGCTCCTCTTCCTCCTCTGATTTGAACTCCTCTTCCTCGTTGGCCTGCTCCTTTTCCTCCACTGATTTGAACTCCTCTTCCTCGTTGGCCTGCTCCTCTTCCTCCACTGATTTAAACTCCTCTTCCTCATTGGCCTGCTCCTCTTCTTCCATGGCCAGCTCTTCTCCCTCCTCTGACTCGAATTCCTCTTCCCCTGACTCTGCCTTCATCCATTGTGTTTGTCTGGAATCTTCAGCAAACTGTGCACTCTGAACTTGCTTTTGTACATGTGGTCACAGCATTAGCAACAAGTGTCTTCAATTTTGTGTTTTGTGAATTGTGTCTTCAAATGATGGCTAGATTTAATAAATGTGTTTAGACAACTGGTCATTTGGTTTAGAGGATTGGCTTTTGTATTTTAACATTTGAGAAAAACTGTAATATAAAAAAATATAAATCCAGATTTATAAAAAAAATCATGTAGACCATCATATATTGTTTTGTTTAAAGTGAATGTTACCTGCAAATTGCTTATTTTGCCAAGTTAACATATTTCAGCCTCTATCCACATCTTTCATGAAACCCAAACATGTGAATTGTTTGTTGTGGGCACCACCATATCGTTTAAAATTTGAGGGAATAGCAACCTACTCAGTTCTTCCCAAACTGCTCAATTTAAGGTAAAGTTGTAGGCAAGGTGTATCATTTGTACACTCAGAGAAGACAAAAGCTAGGTGTAAGCCAAAGACACCTTAGATTCTGACTACCACCAAAATGATTGTGACAAATCTGCTCCATGTAGTTGTCCAAACTTTCAATCGTGTCATTGTTCCTGCTCAGACAGTCTTTGCTTTTGTTTTCCCCTTTTAAATTCCTTTATGTGTGATTACCAATAAAAACTATTTCATTGTTTTGCAAAAGGCTAAAATATATGTATTATTTTTAAACATTGTGTTTGTACTGGGAAAAATGTGTTGGATGATTCACTAAGAATTTAATAGTCAGCTGGAAGGAGTTTGTCCTTATTTTAATGCACTGGTCATTTTATTATTTTTTTCTGCAAATACCTATTGCAGATTTGTCTGTTTTTTTTATTCTTGGGAAAGAAGAATGCTACAGAATAGCTAAATGTACCAGGGAATTAAAACTTCCACTTGTAATAGCTGAATGAAATGCTCTTTTACAACATGCTAATTTTAAGTAAATGCTCTCATGTTACTAGACAGATAGAGATGTGGAAAGTTGATGGGTAAGACAGATTTACTTTTCCTATTGTTAATTAAATATAATGTAAAATCTATTTGATTTCTATATTCTATTTGTATAGTTTACATAAATTTGACATTATATTTTATATTTGTATATTATTTATTAAGTAAGGTATTATGATTATTTACTTAAAATCATTTAAATATATTGCAAATAGTAAATATCTATATAGGATGTGTGTGTGTGTGTGTGTGTGTGTGTGTGTGTGTGTGTGTGTGTGTGTGTGTGTGTGTATATATATATATATATATATATATATATATAAACATAAAATAAACAAGTAAATAAATAAATATGGATATGTGGTTGAGTACAATTCAATGGCCTTGATAATTTAGATCATGTTGCATGCAGCACACACTTGTATACACACACTTGTATATATAAATATATTGAAAGTCTTTTTCTTCACAAACCCATTTAGGTTTGATAGCCTTCATTGTAGCAGAGTGATGTAAAAAAGTGGGCAGTTGGAAGTTACATGCTTAATCCTGTGCTTAGACTTATTTCTGTGCAGACGTGTATCAGTCTACATGGTTGTTTTTCCAGTAAAAGATCGAGATGAAATGTAGAAGCAGCAGCTGTGCGATAATGCCTTGTTAAGGTGTGAGACGGTGCTGTACGGAAAATAGAAATAGAAATCTATTAGTCACAAGTGCTAATTAAAAAAATATCATTGCAATTTTGCATGCAGTGTTATGAAATGGTGCTATCATGGTGTTATGAGCTCCAGCTAGAGTGTGGCATGTGGTGAGAACACGCTAACATGAAGCATAATAGATAAAGCAATTAAACAAAAACTGTGCCCTTTTATAAAATTTTAAGTATTTGAAAATGTTAGTAATTGCATTTGTGTTTATACTGTTATTTTTGAAACAATGTATTTTTCTCTGTTGTCAAACAATTGCACAACAAAACACAGTTATTATCAACCAAAATAAAAAACTGTAAATATTAAAAACAATCTTGAGAACTGTGAATTGTCCCAAAGCTCTGTGAAAAGGATAATTTAAGTGGCCAAAAAAACTTTATGGGTGAATAAAACTATCTGAGGGTAGATAAAACTATCTGCAATGCTCTACAACGCCTAAAACGTAGGGCTCGCCACCGGAAACATGGACGAGTTCAAGGCGGCATCTTACAGTGTGTGCAGAGCGGTGAAGGAAGCACAGTGGGGTTAAGGGAGGAAACTAGAGTCACAGTTTCAACATGGTGGCTATAGAAGCCTGTGGCAGGAACTGACAACCATCACAGACTATAAACCACCATCTTCTAGAATAGGGAATTCGGCCGCTTCTCTGGCAGACAATCTAAACACCTTTAAAGCTTGCTTCAAGGCTGCAGCTAACCACATCAGCAGTGCCAGCGGCACAAACAGCATGCATGCTGAGGAAGCCGGAGAGGGAAAAACCTTCTCGGAGCATGACGTGAGGAGGGCATTTAGGAGAGGAAATTCCAGAAAGGCAGCAAGACCGGATGGCATCACAGGTTGGGTTCTGAAAGCCTGCGCTGACCAACTAGCACTAGTTCACTGATATATTCAACCTCTCCTTGAAACAGTCTGTAGTCCCCTCATGCTTTAAACAGTCCACTATTGTTCCTGTCCCGAAGAATCCCCAGCTCACCTGCCTCAACGACGACCACCCTGTAGCCCTGACCTCAGTAGTGATAAATTGCTTTTAAAAAAGACTGGTCAGAGACTTCATCACTGCATCACTACAGTTCACTTTCCGCCAAACCCACTCTACTGAGGACATCATTATGCATCTTCTCCGTCCAGCAATTAGCCACCTGGACTGCAGAAAAGGGAATTATGCAAAAATGCTGTTTGTAGACTACAGTTCAGCGTTTAACATCATAATTCCCTTCACGCTTACCTCTAAGTTGGAGGTCCTGGGATTTAGCCCACCCTGTGTCAATGGATCTCCAACTTTCTGACAGACAGACCACAAGCCTTACAGGTGAGGAAACACATCTAATCCTCAGAACTGGAGCTCCTCATGGTTGTGTTCTGAGCCCTATGCTGTACTCATTGTACACCCATGACTGTGTGGCCACTTCCAACTCCACCATCATCATCAAGTTTACTGACGACACTGTTGTGATGGGCCTGATCTCCAACAATGACAAGACGGCCTACCTACAGGAGATTAAAAACCTGGAGAAATGGTGCCAGGATAACAATCTTCTCCTAGACATTAGCAAGTTTTAATAGTGGACTTCAGCACAAAGATCAAGTACCTAGGTGTTCACATTACACAGGACCTGTCTTGGTCCTGTCACATCAACACCCTGGTGAAGAAGGCCCTGCAGCGTCTATACCATCTGAGACGCTTAAGGGACTTTAAACTTCCCTCTCAAGTGCTAAAGACTTTCTACACCTGCACCACTGAGAGCGTCCTGACCGGTAGCATCACTTTCTGGTTCAAGAACAGCACCATGAAGGACAGGCAGAGGGTGGTGTGGTCAGCTAAACGTACTATCCACACCGAGATACCTTACCTGCAGGACATCTACAACAAGCAGTGCCAGAAAGATTGTGCCAGGTTCAGAAAGATTGTGAAGGGCCTCAACCATCCCAACAAAAGACTCTTTTCTTTTTGCGTTCAGTAAAGCACTTCCACTCCTTAAAAGCATATATATATATATATATATATATATATATATATATATATATATATATATATATATATATATATATATATATATATATACAGTGTTGTGCTAGTTACTAAGTAATAGTAACTAGTTACAGTTACTAGTTACTTCATTTTACTCAATTACTTTTTTGATTACTTACACCAAAAAGTAATGCGTTACTGTTAAAAGTAACTTTTTAGTTACTTTTTTAAAGAACGTTTCCATTAATGCCCTTTTATGCGTTATGGTCTATACAAACACAGAACTGACTTAAACACAAAGTAATTTGTAAACACTATTTTATTTAAGTCAGACCAGCACAAACTTATTATATCATGAGGATTTCTGAAATAAATAACAAAACAAGCTGAATAATATATTCAGAATCAACAACTAAAGTGGCTTCTGCATCATAAAAGCTGTTGTGTTGAGCTCAAAGTTTGAAAACTATCAACAATATACAACATAACACCGGGTTAGCTTCTAGCTTCGTCGGGGCATGGAGTTTCTGGAGGTGCTTCGACAGATTGGAGTTGCTGTTTATCGCAGTAGATACGAGCTTCGTTCCAGAAAGACACAGCTTACATTTGACTAAAAAGTTTTTGTCTTTATACTCAACTAAAGTGAAATAATGAGCATATTTCCACTTTGAGAAACTCGTCTTGCTCTTGCCTCGACTCGCCATTACTGCTGCACAGACCTGAATAAACGGAAACACGCCCACAGTGCGTCTTCTTCATGTTTACAGTGGTTCATCCACCAATCCTACAATGTGTCGCTGCTGTAAACAGGTTAGACTGTAGTCTACACTTCAGCCGAAATCAATTCATTTAAAAAAGTAACGGACACCGCACCATACAGTAACGGAGTTACTTTATTTAAAAAGTAATGCGTTACAGTATTAGCTACTGTCAAAAGTTACTGCCCAACACTATATATATACAACTTGAATTCCGGAAATGTTGGGACGTTTTAAAATTTTAATAAAATGCAAACTATAAGACTTTCAAAATACATAAGCCAAAGTTTTTAGTCACAAAAGCATATAGAGAACATAAATGTTTAAATTAGGAAATGTTACACTTTTATGCACAAAATGAGCTCATTTCAGATTTGATGCCTGCTACAGGTCTCAAAAGAATGCTTCTACTCTGCTTTTTATTACAGTTGGAATTTGGTCCCATTCTTGCTCGATATAGGTTTCCAGCTGCTGAAGAGTTTTTGGTCGTCTTTGGTGTATTTTTCTTTTAATGATGTGCTAAATGTTCTCTATAGGTGAAAGATCTGGACTGCAGGCCAATTTACACTCTTTTATTACAAAGCCATGCTGTTGTAATAGCTGCAGTTTGTGGTTTTGCATTGTCCTGCTGAAGTACACAAGGCTTTCCCTGAAATAGATGTCATCTTGAGGGGAGCATATGCTGCTCTAAAAACTTTATATACCTTTCAGCATTTATAGTGCCTTCCAAAACATGCAAGCTGCCTATACTGTATGCACTTATACCATCAGAGATGCTGGCTTTTGAACACTGTTAACACGCTGGAAGCGTTCCCTTCTCTTTAGGACATGGCGTCCGTGATTTCCAACAAAAATGTCAAATTTGGATTTGTCTGACCATAGGACACTTTTCCACTTTGAAACACTTCATTTTAAATAAGCTTTGGACCACAGGACATGATGGCACTCCTGGACCATGTTTACATATGGCTTCTTTTTTTTGCTTGATAGAGTTTAAGTTGGCAGTGTCTCTGAGAGCCCGAAGACCACGGGCATCTAACAAAGGTCTTCGGCCTTATTTCTTACACACCGAGATTTCTCCAGACTTTCTGATACTTTCGATGAGATTTGCAAAGCCTTCACAATTTGACATAAGGGGAACGTTTTTTTTAAGCATTTCACAATCGTTTTACACACTCGTTCACCGATTGGAGAGCTTCCGCCCATCTTTACTTCTGAGTGACCCTGCCTCTTTAAGACAGCCATTCTATAGCTAATCATGTTAAATTTCTGGCTTTTTCAGCCCACGTGCCAACTTTTTTGAGACCTGTAGCATGCATTAAATTTGAAATGAGCTCATTTTGTGCATAAAGGTGTAATTAATTAAAACATTTGTTATTTTCTCTATGTTCTATTGTAAATAAAATATTGGCTCATTTGATTCGAAAGTCTTTACATTTTCATTTTATTCAAATTAAAAAAAAAGTTTAATTCAATTCAATTCATTTTTATTTGTAAAGCACTTTTAACAATGAACATTGTCTCAAAGCAGCTTTACACAGATACTTAATTGTTATACTTATTATTTTAATATACCTTTATACTTTATTTTATTTTTATTTAAGATGTTTAAACGGGTTTTAAGAAAAAGAGCTCTCATCCAAGAATAAATTTAATTGTCTTTAACTGAACTTCAGCTTCAGTAAGTAAATAAATAAACTCCCCCAAATAATTTCTTTTCAATTACTAAACTAAAGTTTTACTGTCGTGCCAAGTCTCAGTTTCTTTTTGTGTGTGAGCACAGAAAAAATCTGAATCTTTAGTGCAGCTTAAAGAGCTAATTTAACAAATTATTATAATCATATTATTAATTATAATGATATAGATGTTGCATGTATCCAATGCCTACAATTAACCAAGGATTTGTATGGTTCTAAAAGTTTGATAAATTGTGCACAATGACATGTGTATTTAATTGTGCAATAAATGCATTTAGTAAGATTTTTATACATGGAAGGAAGCTCGCAGAAATGTATTGTGGACTGCTCTGAGAACTTCCCGTGACAGTAGCTAATGCAGGGAGGAGCTTTGCAAAGCTGAAACTAATCAATGGGTAGACCTTGGCTCAAGGCGTGGTTCACCCAGGGCGTCATTCATGCTAGAACTGCCATTGGTGGTATCTACTTAGCACTGACATATAGTTCAGCATCAGTTCAACATCAATCAGAACATTTTTAAAGGAATAAATGATGAAGGAATCTCCTGAATCTAACTTGCACCCATGGCCTTATTTGTGTGATTATTTTAAAGTCATTGAAAAAAGGTTTTGAGCTCATGATAATTTTAATAAATATCAAATCAGTGTTTGACTTATTAATATCATTCTATCAATAGATTGGTGTGCTAAGAATAACATGAGTTTTTTTTTTTATATAAGCTGAGTTGATTATTCAAAAAGTCTTTCTCTTTTTTTTGAAGACATTACCTTTGTACTAAATTAACGAGAAAATGTAAGAAGTGCAAAATACAGATATTTGTGCTAAAAATGTAATGAGTGAAAGTGAAAAGCTGTCAAAAAAATAATGTGGAACACTGTTGTCTTTTTTTATTTTTAATGCCACTATTGGATTCCCTCTCTGTGTAGTCTTGAGCCTGAGGTGATATTTTGCTTTGGGGTTCTTTTATTCACTGTGACAATGTTATTTATGTCCTCTCCTACCTCAATAACTGGCAGGGAAGATTAGCTTGGAAAGGGTTTTTACAGCAAAACAACAATTCATTTTAAAGTTTGCAAGTGTACTTAGAGCTGTATACCCCCCCCCCACCCCCCCACCCCCCCCCACACACACACACACACACAAATTCACTTACATAAGTAGATTTATTATCTACATAATTATCTGTCAGACATGTAGCATAAATGCAGTGTTTGTGTACAGTATACTGCTGCTGGTTGGTATATTTAAAAGAGAAAGGTTTAACATTTCTAACTGTATTCATTCTTTACCAAAATATAATGTATAATACTAAGGGTCACTATACTTTGTATGACTGTATATTGTTACATACGTTCCATTATATTACATAGATAAAAAGCAAAAATCAATTTCCATTTATTATAAAAGGGGAAAAGGTATCATTGTCATTGGCAACATGATTCACTTAGACAACTCAGTTGTTTTAATTTAATCCTTCCTTTAATGTTTACCAGTGATTGGTTGTGCATTTCATACCTAGGCCTTCAGTGGTTTTCCTCTTCTCACCCCAACCACCTGCATGTCTTCCCACTCCACATCTCTTCCTCTTTTCCTCCCTCCTGGTGGCTACATCTTCAGCATTCTCCTACGTCGTGCGCTGTTCCTCTAATAAACTCGCTTCTAATCCTGTCCATCCTTGTCACTCCCAACGAAAACTTAACATCTTCAGCTCTGCTTACTCCAGCTCCACCCCCTGTCTTTTAATCAATGCCACTGTCTCTAAACCATACAACATCACAAGTCTCATCACAGTCCTATAAACTTTCCTTTTCACTGTTGCAGATACCCTTCTATCACAAATCACTCCTGCCACCCACTCCGCCTTCACTCTTTTCTTCACTTCTCTAACACACTCTCCATTACTTTGCACTGTTGATCCCAGGTACCTGAACTCCTTCACCTTCTCCACCTCTTTTTTCTGCAACCGCACCACTCCACTGCCCTCCCTCTCATTCACACACATGTACTCTGTCTTACTCCTACTGACTTTCATTTTCCCTACTCTCCAGCATATATCTCCACCTCTCCAGACTCTTCTCAACTTGCTCCCTACTCTCACAGCAAATAACAATATCATCTGCAAACATCATAGTCCATGGAGACTCCTGTCTGACCTTGTCCGTCAACCTGTCCATCATCACTGCAAACAGAAAAGGGCTCTGAGCCGATCCTTGATGCAATCCAACCTCCACCTTAAACCAGTCTGTCGTTCCTACTGCACACTTTACTGGTGTCACACTGTCCTCAAACTTGTCCTGCACCACCGTCACATACTTCTCTGACACACCTGACTTACTTAACAATACCACAACTCCTCTCTCGGCACCCTGTCATACGCTTTCTCTAAATCCACAAATCCACAATGCAGTTCCTTCTGTCCTTCTTTATACTTCTCCATCAAAATTCTTAAAGCAAATAATGCGTCAGGGTGCTCTTCCTCAGCATGAAACCATACTGTTGCTCACAAATGGTCACCTTTTCCCTCAGCCTGGCTTCCACTACTCTTTCCCATAACCTCATGGTGTGACTGATCAACTTTATTTCCGTGTAGTTACTGCAGGTCTGTACATCTCCCTTATTCTTACAAAACGGTACCAGCACACTCCTTCTCCATTTCTCAGGCATCATTGTGGAATGAAAAAACTGTTATTAAATCCACGCAAATATATTTGAGCTTGTGCAGTTTGCCATAGATGCGGTTTGAGAGCTCTGACAAGTGCAGGTACCCTAAAAATGTCTACATTACTATACACCTACTAGATAGCCCCAGTGCCGGCAACTTGAAATCTTATACTTTACATATGGAAGATTCCTTTCCCTGGCAACATGTGATGAGATGGCTTTTATCTCATCACATGAAGAACGCTACGAAAGCTATGAAGAGAATAGACTATTGGGAATAATTTAATACATATTAATTGACAAAAATATATTTAAACGTAAGTCAGTGATTCTTACAGAGTTTCGGCCAGCAGAGAAGGCCTTGCAAGCCATGACAGCCCGCCACTGATTTTCACACGAGTTGATATCATACAACTGGTGTAAATGCTTAAAAGAAAGTAATAACTGCATCAATATTCACATACAGTGGCAGATTACAGACATAAACATGAGGAGAAATGCTGTGGGTTGCTAGAAGTGGGTTGCTAGAAAATTAATGTCAGGCAAAATCCTTGACTTATTAAAAATACACACACACACACACACACACACACACACACACACACACACACACACACACACACAGACAAACCACCAATTAACTCATCACAAATTATCATACAAGACAAATACTTTGTGCCACAGCACCACCCTGCTCCCCAGCACCATCACTGCACTAACTCACATAAAACCTTAACATTAAAACATTTGTGATCTTTTGCTTGTCTACAATACAACTGTTTGGGATAGCACTGCCAAAACAAAGCATTGTCAAAATAAGTGTTTATTATTGTAAAAAGAATTGAATCTGTATGCAGTCTGATTCCTAAAGTTATATTTGCTTTTGTTTTGTTTTGTTTTTGTTTTTTGTTCATTGACAGTTATTTTCTTTCTTCTTATTAGAATTATAGATTAGTGCAGAAGTGTTTTCAAAACACAATTTATGTAAAAGTTTGTTCATGCTTTTTCCCCGCACAAACTCCCATAAGTAGCCTTATTATCTGCATAATTACCTGTCAGGCATCAATGCATTGTTTGTGTTTTCCTCTACTGGCCAGTGTATTTAGAGAAGGAAGCTGAACAGTAGATAGGGACTAAAAATGGTAGAATATTCAATAGTTCTATACCACACAAATACAGTATGCTGTTTTGTTAAATGTAGTGGTACACATTTACACAACCCATGACCTCAATGTGTTTCCTATTAAAATTAATGAATGAATTAATAAATGAGTGAATGAATGAATTAATCAATTAATAAACAATGCCATAATAATGCAAAAAAAACAGGAATTCTTATTTGTATATTAGTTACTAATATCACTGTGTAAAGAAAATCTTAATTTACCCTACATTTACCCTTTATAACACAATTATAACATTTGTAGAAGTCTTGCCCCTGTGATGCTGTCTGGTCTGTTCGGCAATGCCGTGAATAGGGTTGGCAAGAAGTTCCAGGAGGCTAAGGAACAGTCGACGTTCCAGCGGTTCCTCCCTCGCCACTCTCATGGTGCGGCGGGCGCAACCCCAACCCCAGCCCCAGTTTAGCATGAGTCCCAGGCATCATGAAATTCAGAGATGAAGTGTTACCACTCATGCTTCCCCAGAAACTGGGGACCCTTGGTGATGCTTTAGGCCAAGGCCCAAGGAACTCACAGATCTGAGAATCGTCATCTTTAATAAGAGGGCTTCGGCAAAAAGATCCTCAACAGTCAGGAGTTTTTGGGGACTCCGTCATTGGGAAGTGACTGGACCTCAGTACATGATGCCCGCCTGTGGGGGGCCTGAGCAGGCTCTGGTTATAGAACAAGAAGTAGAAACTCATTTGAGGAAGCTGGCCATCGAGGTGGTCCCTCCGTTTGAAAGAGAGTCCCGGTTCCACAGCCAGTACTTCATAGTTCCCAAGATGGATGGGGTTCTGCATCCTATTTTAGATCTGCAACAGCTGAACTGCTCTCTAATGAGACTCAGGTTTATTATGCTCACCCTGACACAGGTCGTTTTCCAAATCAGGTTTGAGGACTGGTATGTCATGATAGAGCTGAAAGATGCGTATTTTTTAAGTTTCTAAGGTTTACTTTAGGGGCATCAAATGTCGTTCGCACCCACATGAAGGAATTTGGGTTAAGACTGAACACCAAGAAAAGTGTTCTTTCTTCAGTACAGAGAACCACCTATCTAGGCGTAGTGTGGGATTCGACCATTATGCGGGTGCAGCCATATCCTGCACGAGTTAAGTCTATCCTCACGGCCATCTAGAGTGTGAGAGAAAGCCAGATACTCACTGTAAAGCAGCTTTGAAGACTGCTGGGTCTGATGGCAACTGTATCCAATGTGGTGCCACTTGGCCTCCTATTCATGCGACCCCTACTGTGGTGGCTCAGGGTTAGAGGGTTCTCCTGATAGCGCAATCCACTAATGTTGACAACAGACGCCTCCCTTACAAGTTGGGAGGCATTCATGATTGGCCACTCTGCCCAAGGTCTATAAAAAAAAAAGGCCCCATCTTTCGTGTCACATCTGTCAGGGACTGGCTGGAGGGACCCAAATGCAGGACGCAGACTGAGAGTTGCGACTCAAGAGATAATGCACTGTCCCCTCTGGTTCTCCCTTACTCACCCAGCCCCTCTTGGGCTAGACACAATAGTACAGACTTGGCCAAGGCTCTGCTAGTACGCATTCCCCCATGTAGCGCTGCTTCAGGGAGTTCTAAAGAGAGTTCACAGGGATGGAGTCAGTCTCCTCCTGGTGAGAGCGGCACAGCTCTTAGCCATTGGTCTTTTGGCCGAGGTCATACAGACAGTTCTTCAATCCAGAACTCCCTCCACAAGGAGGTTGTATGCTGCAAAGTGCCACCTGTTCACTACACATTGCAGAAGTCTCCAGTTAGATCCAGTTAACTGCCCGGTTGGCCCAGTGCTGGAATTTCTTCAAGAACAGTTCTCCAAAGGATTGTCTGCTTCCACCCTAAAGGTTTACATGTCCACCATTGCGACTTATCATGCTCAGTTGAGCAGTCACAATGGAAAAACCTGTTAGAGACACGTTTCTTTCACGGTACCCTAAGGCTGATGCCTCCATTGTTTTGGAGGCCCTGTCTGAGCCTTCCTTCGAGCCCTTGTCCGAGGTGCCCTTTAAAATTTCTCACAGTCAAGTTTTTCCACTCCAGGTACTCTATCCTTCTCCTTTTCAGGCTCCAGACCAGGAGAAGCTTAACTGGGAGTGCCTGGTGTGAGCACCAAACACATACGTCCATACATGCTGTTTGTCTGCTACAGTCCATTTAAAAAGGGTTTTCCAGACAATAAGCAGACCCTCAGTAGGTGGATTGTGGATGCTATCCACTCCTCTTATGAGTCCTCTGGTCTCCCCGCACCTTTTGGGGTCAGAGCTCATTCCACCTCTAAAGGTATCTCTCCAAGACATTTGGAATGCTGTGGCTGGTCCACCCCGCTGACCTTTGTCAGGTCCTACAGCCTTGACCTTAGTGCCACTCCTGGCCCCTTTGTCCTTCGACCTAGCTGTGCCAATCCAGGCAGGATTGGTCAGTCTGGCAGTATTAGACACTTGTTCCCAAACCATTGTTAATGCAGCTAGAGTTCCTAAAATGGAACATCTCTAGGTTACATATGTAACCCTGGTTCCTTGAGAGAACAAGACACTGCATCTCCAGGCCACACTGCCTGCATCCCTGCAGCACTTTCTTAACTTTCAAAGGTAGCACCGTCTCCACAGCACGTTTTATAGCTTCTTGGTTGTGACGTCAACCCGCTGGTTTGCGTTGCGTCTTTCCATTGGGCAGATTACACACGATTCAGAGCGTGGAAACGTGGAAGCATTCCCAAAGCATTGTTGATGCATCGTCTTGTTCCCTCAGGAAACCAGGGTTACATACATAACCTAGAGAGGTTTTTAAACATAATAATGGCCCGAACACACCGCCAAGATGACAACTGCCTTGCTGAGGAATCTGAAGGTGAATGTGATGGAGTGGCCAAGTATGTCTTCAGTCTTCAGCACCTGTGGGGAATCCTCAAGAGGAAGGTGGAGAAGCACTATGTGTTTAACATCCAATAGCTTTGTGATGTCAACTTAGGGTGGGAAAAATTGCACTGCAAAGTTTTGTGATATCCTAATCATTCAGTGCTGGCAAACAACCATGTTCTTAACAGGATAATCTATAGATTGGACCTATAAACCTTGTGTAGAATTTAATTTTTTACCTAGTGAATGACTGTATTTTAAAAAATAAGACTTGAAGCTGCTGATGGGTTTTAAGGTCCAAATAACATTTTCAAGGTCATGAATTAACACACAACTTTACAGTAAGTGGAGCAGTAAAAAAGCAGATGTGACATTATACCAAAGAAGTGCATATTTCAAAAACATTTGTCCTAAATATACAAGTTATACTTTGTTTGAATACTTACTTTTATTGTTCATGCAATGCTCATGTCATATAATACTGTTTTAAATGTATTTAAAAAATGTTACAATAACCTAATCAGTGTGTCAGTACCATAGTGTGTCTTAACACTCAGTTTATACATATTGGCACACTTTTAAGCAGTGTCATCATCACAAGCCCCAGCCTCTTGAGTCACTGTGCTCCCTCACTTTTATAATAATGAGCTAAATGATTTTTAAATAAAATTTCAAACAGGCTGCCATTACATCAGTACTTCAATAGTTAAATAAGTAATTGGTTTCGTGTGAAAGTCAATGCAAGTTTTGGTTTATAATTCCACAAGGTTTAATTTTGGATTTGCAAAAATGGTTGCCACTTCAACATAGAAAACTTTGCGACTGGTTGTAGGCAGTTAAAATATGGATAGCACAGCTATGTTGTTGCCCCAGTGACAGGGCTTAGTGACCAGAAAGCTATTGCTACAAGATGCAAGCTTGTTTGGGGATTAGTGCACCTATGCAATTTGTTATACAAAAAAAAAAACTGTAAGAGAACTGTAAACAAGAGTGTACGTGTTAACATAGACACAAAAAGTTGTGCAAAACAGCAACGGCAGCTATCGAGTAGGTGCAAAACAGTATGTAAACAGTTATAATATAGTTAAAATATAATATGGGTGGTGTGTGTGTGTGTGTGTGTGTGTGTGTGTGTGTGTGTGTGTCTGTGTGTGTGTGTGTGTGTGTGTGTGTGTGTGTGTGTGTGTGTGTGTGTGTGTGTGTGTGTGTGTGTGTGTGTGAATTAAGTTCAGTTCTGTTTGTTTAGGAGCCTGATGGATTGAGGGAAAAAACTGGTATGGTATGTGAGGGCCTGAATGCTCCGAATTCATCTTTTGATTACATTTAGGGAGCACAGTCCTAAAATTTTCATGATTGAAATCTCTGGCGACAATAAACAGTCCGCCAGGGTGTGTGTTCTGTAGTTCAATTATGGTCTCGTAAAGTACACAGAGTGCCTCTTTAGCTTTAGCGCTAGGTAGAATGTACATTCTGAGCACAATAAGGGTGATACATTTGCGGGGTAAATAATAAGGTCTACATCTTAAATCTTAAACTCCACTAGCAGTGAGCAATAGTTGGATACAAGGACAGAGTTTCTACAACATTCCATGTTGATTTAAGCAGCAGATGTCCTCTGCAAGTTGTAGTTTGAAGGCCTAAGCAATTCCCTCAGTGCAGCAAGGAGGCAGAATGACATATTTAACCAAGCAGGATTGCACAGTAATGTCTAAGGTGGAGCCAGGAAGTCTAGTGGTCTCTGGGATGGTGCAATGCTAAGGGACTTCCATGACAAGGCTGGGATCTATGTTAGTGCCTTCAGTGTTGCTGTGAGGCATGGGGAAGTTCTCCTCACAACAGGGAGGCATAGCAATCTTCTCCTCACAGCAAGGAAACATAATAATGTTCTTGTCAAGGCAGAGAGGTTTAGCCCCATTTTTAGCAGGGCAGAAAGCCTGAGCAACATTTGCTGATGCAATTTTTAAATTAGGAGAGAGTGGGTAGGTTATTATGCTGGCCAGGTATGATGACTCTTACTTATACACAGTGCAACCTCGATACTCGCAGGGGTTATGTTCTATGACCCCTCGCGAGTAACAGAAAATAGTTTTTTTGTTTCGAAAATCGGTTTTGACTCTCTCCTATTGAAGGTTCCATTTTTAAAGGGGAATTGTACATGTACTGTACTGTAAACTTAACAAAAATTGTGAATTACTTGTCATAAATATTTTATTTACTACTTTAAATAAATAATACAATATAAAAAAAGTTTTTTAAACATTTTTATTTAATTTATTAGTACAAACTCTGTTTTGAAATGTTATTCTGCAATTTTAAACCATTCTCGGCTTCTCGGGAACTATCAGATTTTTCGAGAGTTACTCTTAGTCTGGTTCCCGAATGAAAAGTCACGAACTATCAGGGTTCCACTGTACTTCTTGAGGTGGCACTTGGCAATCATTAAAGACATACAAGACACAAGAGGTATGGTAAGAAGTAAGCTATTTACACAATTGCTATCTGCTAGACTAATCATCTTGATTAGGTTCATAAACAAACATGTGACATCAACCTGTGATGTGCAATAGCTGATGGAAATGTAGTTTGTGATCCTATTCCTAAAATAGATTTAAGCTGCATGTACAGTGGAGCTGCAGTGATGTTTTACAAAAACAAATTGGCAGGGAGGTACTTCAAATGCACTACCTAAATCATCAGCTGCAAGTCATCAGCAATATGCAGCATGTTTTTTAATTTCCTCAGTAAACCCACTGTTTCCCATTAATTATAAATGACACACTCAAACATTTGGTTAACTGTAGGTGGACAGACCACCTGGAAATTGTTGCTGTCAGTGTAGGCTAGAGGCTATTGGCCTCTGATCAGGGTTTTGTCCCTTTACTTGCTCGACCTTAGTGCAGCTTTTGACACCATTGATCACACTATACTGCTTGCTAGACTTGAGAACGTTGTTGGAATAAGGGGAACAGCTTTGTCTTGGCTCAGGTCTTATTTGACTGCTCGCTATCAGTTTGTTGATTTAAATGGTGAGTTCTTCACAATCTCTGAGGTAAAGTTTGGTGTTCCTCAAGGATCTGTCTTAGGCCCACTGCTTTTCTCTTTATATATGCTGCCTCTGCGTGAAATTATACATAAACATGGTACTCGCTTCCGTTGCTATGCTGATGATACACAGCTGT
The DNA here is from genome assembly GCF_946808225.1 of Silurus aristotelis. Classification (NCBI taxonomy): domain Eukaryota; kingdom Metazoa; phylum Chordata; class Actinopteri; order Siluriformes; family Siluridae; genus Silurus; species Silurus aristotelis. The sequence continues at coordinate 15,416,914 of NC_139597.1, forward strand.
ATATCTCAGCAAAGCCAGATGAAAGAGACAATTATACGGACATTGTCCTGAGAAAATTCAACACTTTTCCTTAGTACCTATAGCCTCTTCTAAATGCAAGATGCATTTTTGCTTTGAATCATTTTGGTGTAGATCTTTCAGTGACAAAGTCTTTGTTACTGGTATTTGGCCAGTGCTGGTTGTAATGATTTGCATGATGGTTAAATTGATCACGTAGCCCCCCAACCCGAAAAAAAAAACGTTTAATTTTTCTCATCCAGTCAGGTCACATGCATCACATACTTGTACTCTGCACAGTAACAAAGTTGAATGAAATCGAATCTAATCTAATCTATTACATATGTTTTATCTGTCATTCTGAAAATGTCACTCTGCTAAACTCAATTTGTTCCTAAAAATGAAAGGAATGATGGAGCTAATTTGATTAGATATTTCAATAGCATTAACAACCGCCACTATTATTTTTACCCTCAGGTGCTCTGTGCCATGTCACTGATTATGGTGTTTTAAATACACCAAGAATATAAAACCTTATGATCTCATGCCTTGTTTTTGTGCCATAACCTTGCTAATGAGCCCAGATTTTCCACTTTATAAGTGACTTAATTGTTATATCTAATTATCTGGTAATTCAGAGTAAACCTACTGTGGAGAAAATCTGAATCTATTCAGTAGTAGAGACAATCAAAAATAAATTATGGGAAGACGTGAGGGGAAATGGAGCATAGGAGGGAGGTGTATTGACCTTTTCAGAAGCTGCCCAGACAGTGTGACCTTCTATAGAACCAGGTCTAGCTTCCAAATTGGCCATTAAATGGTCCTGTTTTTGTTAAACATATAAAGTAGATAGTTCTTTATCCATCCTCCTATTTTAATCCTTTGCAATGAAATCGACAAAGAAGGAACCTAATGTCATGCTGCTATGTTTGACCATTCTGATTTAATTCAGTTGAGAAAGTAAAAATAAATCTATCAGTGGAGTAAAAGTGAGAATAATCCGAAACTTTTCATGTTTAAACTGGCTGATTACGTACAGGCCTGCCTCTGGATAGCGTCCTCTAGGATTGGAGGCCACTCTGTGCAGCTGGGGACAGTTTCTCCTTAACGCCTTGGGTGGTTCCATGAAATTCCATAAGAACGGGAGCTTTGAGGATGGATTTGGACTGTAGTATGTCAATAGTCTGCTACTGACTCAGGACTACAGTTTGCTTCTGATCACCATCACTGCACCCCGCAACATCGTTTATCTGCAATAAATGGACATTTGGTGCAACCCAGATGAGGATGGGTTTCCTCTCCATTCTGGTCTTGAGTCACAGAACATTTTGTGTTCTGTGTATTGTCTTGCACTGTCTTGTGTTGTTTTTGCACTGTTTGCACCAGGTTGCACACATGCACTTTATGTCGGAGGACACTTACTAGTCCTTGGCCCTGTGTTTTTCTGTTTCTGTGATTGTTGTTTTATTTTGTTTTATGTAGGATCAGGGTTCTGGAGAAACGTTGTTTCATTTCACTGGGTACTGCGTCAGCTATATATGGTTGAAATGACAATAAAAAGCTTCTTGACTTGACTTGGTTCCTCTCAAGGTTTTTTCCTTATGCCATCTCAGGGAGCTTTTCCCTGCCACAGTCGCCACCGGCTCGCTCATAAGGAACAAACTTACACTTATAAAGAACATCTTATTCAGTCTTATCACCACATTATCTGTGTAAATCTGCTTTGAGACAATGTTTATTGTTAAAAGCACTATAAAAATAAAAATGAATTGAATTGATTAGTCATAATAATGTATTAGTCATACTATGTTTCACCCTCCACCTCCCCGGCACCACCTGCATTAATCTGGAACATCTTTTATTCCAACTTTTGTAGCAACAGCCTGGTTCTTAACATATTTATGTCTGATATGCTTCACTGAACATTACACCCAATTCATATAAATAAGCATTTGCATCCAGGGTGTTTGCGTGTACAGAATCCTCAGATCCATCTTCCATGAGGCAAAATTTTGTAAGTTTGATTATAAGAGCCTAAATTATGACTTCTGTTGTTCTGACAGTTAAAGGATTAATGCATGAAATTCATGTAATAATTGAAAACAGCTGGAAAAGTTTGCTGCACAATCAAAATACAGGAGTATTTATACATACACTAAAGGTTGCGGAAGTGAGAACAGCTGTAAACAGAATTAAATATGAACATTCAAGAATGGAGACACTCTCCATTACATTTTCACTAAACTCGTCCCCCTTCACCACCTCTTCTCCCTGCAACCACAGCACTCCACTGCCCTCCCTCTCATTCACACACATGTACTCTGTCTTACTCCTACTGACTTTTATTCCCCTTCTCTCTGTACCTCCACCTCTCCAGGCTCCTCCCAACCTGCTCCCTACTTTCACCACAAATAACAATATAATCCGCAAACATTATAGTCCATGTAGACTCCTGTCTGACCTCATCCTTCAAACTGCCAATCACCACAGCAAACAGGAAAGGGCTCAGAGCCAAACTCCACTTTGAACCAGTCTGTCGTTCCTACTGCACACTTCACTGCTGTCACACTGTCCTCATACATGTCTTGCCCCACCCTCACATACTTCTCTGACACATCTGACTTCCTCATACAATACCACAACTCCTCTCTTTGCACCCTGTCGTATGCTTTCTCTTCTTCTGACCCTTTCTGTTTTTCTCAACCAACATTCTCAAAGCAAATAATGCATCTGTGGTGCTCTTCCTCGGCATAAAACCATACTGTTGCTCACAGATGGTCCCCTCTTCTCTCAGCCTGGCTTCCACTACTCTGTCCCATAATTTCATGATGTGACTGATCAACTTTATTCCACTGTAGTTCAAGTCAAGTCAAGTCAAGCCAAGTTTATTTAAATAGCGCTTTTCACAACAGACATTGTCTCAAAGCAGCTTTACAGAAATCAACAGTCAAGGTGAATGGTGTGCATTTATCCTTAATGAGCTAACCATGGCGACTGTGGCAAGGAAAAACTCCCTTAGATGTTATGAGGAAGAAACCTTGAGAGGAACCAGATTTAAAAGGGGAACCCATCCTTATTTGGGTGACATCAAGAGTTTGATCATAAATCTTTCAACAATACAGAACACTGGAGAGTGAGAACTAACATGAGTACTGGAGTATATTATAAGTAAATGTTCTTTCTACAGGCTTTGGTATAAGAGTAGGAGCTACTGAGCTCAACATTTGTGATCATCACATAACAGTAGTTAATGCAGGTCTACACTTCCTTATTCTTAAAAACCGGTACCAGCACACCCCTTCTCCATTCCTCAGGCATCCTCTCACCTTCCAGAATCTTGTTAAACAATCTTGTTAAAAACTTCACTGCCTTCTCTCCTAAACATCTCCATGCTTCTATCGTATGTCATCTGGTCCTACCGACTTTCCACTCTTTATCTTCTTAATCGCAGCTCTCACTTCCTCCTTACTAATCCTATCCACTTCATGCTTCACCAACTCCACATCATCCATTCTCTCTCTCATTTTCCTCATTCATCAGCTGCTCAAAATACTGCCTCCACCTTCTCAACACACGCTCCTCGTTAGTCAATATATTTCAATCTACATCCTTTATGGCTCCATCTTGTAGCACATCCTTCCCAGCTCGGTCTCTCTGCCTGGCCAATTGGTACAAATTATTTTCTGCCTCCTTAGTGTCCAGCTTCTCATACAGCTCCTCATATGCCTTTTCCCTGGCTTTTGCTACATCCCTCTTCATCTGCTGCTGCATTTTCTTGTACTCCTGCCAACTTTTCTCATCTCTTAGCCGGCCCCAATGCTGTTTCGCCAACTCCTTTCTCCTTATGCTCTCCTGTACTTCTTCATTCCACCACCATGTGACTCTTTGTCTTGCTTTCTATTTCCAGATGTCACACCAAGTACATTTCTATCTGTCTTCCTTATCACTTCTGCAGTAGTTTCTCAAACATCCAGCACCTCTTTACCACCACCGAGCCCCCTGTCTGACCTTTTCCCTGAATCTCACACAACAGTCTTCCTCCTTCAGTTTCCACCATCATATTCTTCATTTAGTCCAAAGCCATCCTACAGACCACCATCCGATGCTGTCTAGCTACAATGTCCCCTGCCAACACCTTACAGTCTCCTACATAGAACATATTCCACCACTCGTGTGTATATATATATATATATGTATGTCACCCTATGCGCCTCCTTCGTCTTAAAATATGTATTCACCACTGCCATTTTCATCTTTTTAGCAAAAACAACCACCATCTGCACTTCCACATTCCTCTCCTTAAGTCCATACCTACCCATCACCTAATCACCTCTGTTCCCTTCAACAACATGCTCATTTAAGTCTGCCCCAATCACCATTCGTTCATTCCTAGGTACACGCTCCACCACTTCATCTAACTCACTCCAGAATTTTTATTTCTCCTCCATTTCACAGCCCACTTGAGGAGCATACACACTGATGACATTTATCATCACGCCTTCAACTTCCAACTTCTCGTTCATCACACTATCATAAACTCTCTTCACCTCCACCACACTCTTACTCTACTCTTCCTTTAGGATCACCCCTACACCATTTCTTTATCCACATCATCATAGAACAGTTTAAACCAACCTCTAATGTTCCTGGCCTTACTTTCTTTCCACCTGGTCTCAACATGAGCACACAACATATCTACCTTTCTCCTCTCCATCATATCAGCTACCTCTCTTCCTTTACCGGTCAAAGTACCAACATTTAAAGTACCAACCCGAACCTCCAATCTCCTCCGCTTCTCCTTTCTCTGCTGTCTCTGTAGACATCTTCGTCCTCTACTTCTCATCCTTTAGCCAACAGTAGCCTATTACCACCGGAACTTTGTTGGCTAACAATATCTGTTGCGGTCGTTGGTAACCCGGGCCTTGACCGATCTGGTATTAAATTCTGGTTCGTGATCCGCACATTTGATTTGGCCCATTTATCCAGGCTTGGGACCGGCACTAAGAGTGCACTGGCTTGTGCAACTCAAATGGCTGGGTTGTTGTTAGAACAACTCAAGTTTAAAAATTGTAGAATGAGCTAGACCTAATTTTACCAAATAAGGTACTGTTATCACACACACACTACTAAATTGCCTAAATTGTTTACAAATTGTAATCAAATTTCACTTTAAATTTGCATTTACCAGCAAATAAAATGACAGTTCATTTCCTCGCTTCAGCCAAAGCCGTTTTCAGACATCAACACTCTGCCATCTCAAATTAAAAAGCAGAGCCACATGTCAGTGCCACATCAAAACAACCAAAAAAAAAAAAAAAACAAGAACACTTGTCTTGTGCATTCAGAGAAGTTGTGACTGTGTGGTATGTATATTTTGTTTGCTATATTCAGAGTTAAATTAGATATTTATTTCACATTCAATCAGAAAGTGTTCAAGTAAAATAAAATGATTAATTTAGATTTTAAAGCCCTCTTGTAATGGCTGTGCATTTAAAGCTTGAGATTTGTTAAAAACATGCTGTATAACGCATAGGTGCTCAAGTTTAAGGTTTTGAAACTTTCCACAGTCTTTGTGTTAAAACAGATAAAAAAGCTTATACTGGACATTTTCTGTTTATTACAGAGACTACATAGACACAGGCTATATTGTGAGCTGTTATGTACAGTAGATGTGGAAATGCATTTATACATAATCAAAGTGAAATCTAAAGTGGCGGGCCGTGCATTTGGTACCTGGGCCTTCAGTGAGGACTTACTTGACTAATCCACCTCTTCATACCACCACTATTAAGTCGCAATTATAGAAACTTTCAATACTATACAAAAACGCAATATAACAACGCATGGCATTACAGAGATTACTCTGTATATTACTTTCCAAGGCTGAGACAAGATAGCTAGTTTCGGGGTTAGCTGAACTCTTCTCACGAAGTCTAACTTTTCTTGAAAATGTATTTTTAAGTATGTCCGAGACCAAATAAATTTCTCTTCCTCTGTAGGCATAAAAAAGTCTAACTCAGATGTATTCGTGTGCGCAAAGCACTAAACACGTGTTTTGCCAGTCAAACTTGTTAGGTCAGTGCTTATGATAGTGTTTAGGCCAGCAGAGAAGGCTTTGCTGGCCCTGACCACCCGCCACTGAAAATCTCTGATCTGACACCCACAAAAAACCTTGGTGCAGTTTAGGGAAATCGGCTATGATTTTTTTTAGTGAACTTGACACGTACAGATTTTTGCTTTACCGCATTAAAAAGATCTGACTATTTCTCTTTATAGAGGTCACTCCGGTGCTTGTTCAGTCTTTTGACAACCTGTGATTTGAACTACTGCTACTTATTTCTGACAGGTCCTCCCCTGTGTTCCATCAAACCCATACAACTGAGCCAGAATGCGGCCACATGCCTTGTTTTAGTTCTTTCAGATTGCTATGATTCCATCAGTGGCATATATAAAACATGAATGCTTGCAAAAAAAGCTCAAATGGACCAGAACTCTCCTACCTGAAGACAGCCCACACTGTACCGTGTCTCCTTTTACATTACTAATGTGGATTGACTTGACCCACAAGGTATTGAAAACAACCATGCAACTGTACTACCTGTAAAACTGAGTCACTGAAGATTGCACTTGTTTTCCTTACTTGAACTAAATCGCTTTTTCTCCACATCCTTTGTAAATTAGTAGTAGCTTAATATAGATAATATAGATAATATAATATAGATAATATAGATTTTTTTTAATGATTAATTAATTAAAGACTCAAAGCTAAACAGAAGAGAAAGTAAAATATTTGGAAAGTCTGTCAGTGCATTACTAAGTGAACCACTAATTTTATTTCAGAGGGTAAAAAGAAAACAGATGGTAGCTGGTAATGATGCAAAAGGCTCTCCTAAGACACCTTCCACTGATTATCGAAGCTGCTCATTTTACTAAATTTATTAAACTTAAATATGTTCTTTGGATAGTGTGTTTATGAGATTAAAAGAGTAAGGCTCATGATTAAAATCCTGTCACAACACAAAATTCTTATTTGGCTTTGATTTTAGGCTTATAAATAGGCATTTAGAAAGTATGTTCCATCATGTTGAATTATTAGTTCTCATTCAACATGTCTGTGTACTTGTGTCTAGATATTTTTGAGCAAACGACAATAAATGGCAAAGATGGAAATAATTAAGAACAGGTTAATAATAATTAACAGAATAAAAAAATGAATGTGTGTAGTGATACACAATTATATAGTACTTACTGTATATGGGTCACCCATGTAGTATTATCTACCTTGAAGGTGAGGTGCTAGGTTCATTTGTCTTATCCATAATGCCTACAGATGTTTCCTCTTATGAACAATTATAAAGAAATCCACATTAAAGCTGCAGCCAGGCTATCTTGCATAGATTTCACAGACTTTAAAATTAAAGTGCTTTCTATGAATACAGCCTTCCCTCCCAGAAGCTCTTGGGTGTCTTGCTTTTTTCATACATAAAAAAACATATTGTTTTGTCATGTGGCTCTCGATGTGTGCTAGCTGTGTGAACATGACCCCAGCTGTGCTTTGAAGCTTAAGGGTCTTCTTTATGATTCCTTTATCACTGTAAAATTAAACTCAAGATTTCTAAGAACATTAAAACATCTGCTAGTGTGAAGAGTACTATAGGACAGTATGTTACCTAATTGCTGTTCCACACTTTAACAAATAAGACTGGTAAAACATTAGTTTTTTACATGGTCTCCAACAGTCCATCAGAGGTGGAGTCAAATGCTCCTTTGATCAAAGCAGCAACATGAGCAATCTAACAGAGGAGCAGCTTTTAGAAAATTCTTTGTTTTGTCGTATGGTAGTTGTTTCATTAAAAAAACCTGCTATGATCTAGAAGGCTTTAGAAACTTATGCAATTTGGAAATTTACAGTTGTTTAGAGGGAAATAGAACAGGCATTTAGTACTCATAATTTCATCTGATGAATATTCCCACTATAAAGTGTGGTACCAGAATCCAATTGGTTTGAGTTTACAGTAAATTTCAGATTTGTACTTGGGAATTAAAGCTACACTATATTGCCAAAAGATTGTGGAAAACTGGTCATAACTATTGAATGTGCTTTTTGAGCATCACATTCCACATTTAGTCCAAATTTACTCTTATAATTCCCTCCATGCTTTTGCGAAGATGTTCCACTACATTTTGTAGTGTGCTTGTGGACATTTGAGTTCATCAGCCACAATGATGTAAATAAAGGCAAGTATTGATACAGGGTGAGGAGGCCTGGGGTGCAGTCAGTGTTCCAATTCATCCCAGGTGTTCAGTAGGGATGAGATCAGAGCTCTATAGAAGGCCACTCAAGATCTTCCATTCCAAACCATGTAAGCCGTATCTTAATGGAGCTCGCTTTGTGCACAGGGGCATTGCCATGCTGAAACAGGTTTGGGTTTCCAAGTTCAAGTGAACACAAAATTATATTATATATTATATTTATTATACTGTATCCAAAGACGTCCTGTACAATTGTGTGCCTTCAGCTTTGTGGTAACAGTTTGGAGAACAACCACAAATGTCAATAAAGGTCAGATATCCCTTTTTTGTTTTGTCCATATAATGTATGTACACTGTAGCTTCACTATCTTCAGTTACATTAGCAGACTGCAAACTAATTTGTCTTTGAGTTTAAAGGTTTGTGATGGTAATGGCAGAATGTAGCTTCATCAGGTTGAAACTGGGTTCAATTTGGTTGAAATATGGTTAATTCCTCATCACCTTCAAGAATCTAGAGGAGAAACATGCTGTATTAGACTGTGTATTTTTCCCCAACAGCACTGTGTGTGTACAGTTTAAATCATTAAAGGCACTATCATTAAAGTGACTGAATGATGCTGAATAATGGATTTTTTTACATTTTGCATTTTATTATTACATAAACAAAAGTTTTAAAATCAGCATGAGGACATACGGTATGTATATGGTAATATCTTTCAGAATGTAGCCAAAGGTAACAGCACTGCATCTCAGTAACATTGTGCAGCCAAGTTGGCATGTTCTCATATATAATCATGTCTAGAAAATCTATAGAAAATCTATTCAATATGTCAATTGGACAGTTACATTTGTAAATGGGCAGTAAACTCTGCATTAAGATTAAATATCTTTTTTTATATGTATAGCCCTCTCACTGATTCACTGGCTCAAACTATGTCTAGGGTAATTTAACACGTGAGAGGCACACCTAAATTTATTATTATATAAATATAATATTTAATATAATTATATAAAATATAATTATTTATTATTATAAATTATTAACCTCGGGTCTCAGACTTCAGTGTTTCTTTTAGACATTCTCTTCTATCACTCAGAAATAACATGAGAATCTTCTTCTTCTTCTTTTTCTTTCGGCTGCTCCCATTAGGGGTCGCCACAGCGGATCATCCGTCTCCATACCACCCTGTCCTCTATATCTGCCTCTTTCACACCAACTACCTGCATGTCTTCCCTCACCACATCCATGAACCTCCTCCTTGGCCTTCCTCTTTTCCTCCTACCTGGTGGCTCCATCTTCAGCATTTTTCTACCAATATAATTCATGTCCCTTCTCTGATAATCAATAAACATTTATTAACAGAAACAAATGTAAAATAAACAAAAGAAAAGAAAACCCCACAAAAGAAATAGTACCCAGCTGGGATTTAAATCTCTGGTTGGCGCGCTACGTTGGAGCTCATGTGAATGTGTGTGCAGTTGCAAGTACTCACGAAATCCAATGGAACAGTGAAAATTGTACACGAAGCACACACAAACACACAAGATTATCTGTTTAATCGATTCGGTTTTCCCTGGTGTTCATCCACGAACACGCACTGTGCGAATCATCCATCTGACGACGTAAACGAGGCAGAGATGCAGCATAGACCACCACGTGTCCTCGGTCTCTCCGGAAAAATCGCGCAACCTTCACTGTCTCCGTTGTTCACTGCAGATGACCATTCGCGTTGCAAATCGTTCCACAACATTTGTACAGTCAAACTTTATGACTTTGCAAAATGTACGACTCACATGAAGCTAACATAGTCCCGGGAGTTTAAGATAACTGCGTCCTCTTTGTCCTTCACGTGAACGCGTGCACCTGAGTACAATCACTCTTAAACTCACACTCTCTACATAGAGTTCATCCACAATTATTTTTCTTAGCAGTCTTTTCTCTGTTTAGTGTTCCTGTATATAGTCCACAACCCAGTAGTCAGGCTTTACACCTGCACCGCATGATTGGCGCACCGTTTTCTTTTTCCCGGACTCCTCATTTCGTCCTTCTCTCTCACACTTCACTTCCTCTCTCCCTCTCACCTCTGACCTCAGAGGTCAGTCAGAAAACACCTTATTCTTTAAACATATAACATATATAACAGTTGTTTTTTTAGTTATATCTTTTTTTTTTTTAAATGAACAAGTTTTAATTATTTAGTGTAACAGAAAATAAAAACAAAATAATTATTAGACCTTAATTTAGCAGGGCTCTACACTCTCCCCCCCACCACAATTTGTTATGTCTTCATAACGAGGGAAAGGAATAGCGAAACAACAGTTACATCACATTACTAAAATAACACACTGTGACATCAGTATACCTTCTTCTTAACATTCTCATAAAGAAACACATATGCATAAAATAATGACACTGTCACTAGAGAACCATGTCCACAGGTAATGACCACATTTAAGAAAGTACAGTTTGTCTAACCGGACAGGTATTTCTACATGAAGGCATATTCATCCACAAAAACACAGTAGAACAGTATCTAACAGGACTTGAAGCTTTTACTTGAGCAAGGTTGGGTTCAAACTTTGGCTCCCCAAAAGTATCATAAGTAAAACGCTTTGGAACTGTTCTTATTCTCTGCGGCCTTCTATTCTTTTCATCTACTTCAATAGTAACCTCCGGATTTGTTACACTCACTTGCTTCTCTGAGAGCTCTTGTACATCATCATTACAGATATCCGGAACTTTAACTACATTCTGCAAATCATCAGTAGGTTTCTCAGGTAAAGGACCTAGATCAGACTCTCTAGATGCATCAGCAACTTCAACCATCTCATCAGAAAGCTCAACACTATCATGAACATCAACATCTGTCTGAAAAAGTTATTTCTCAGGAAACAGAGAAGGTTCTTTAGGCATATGAATCGGAGTTTCATAAACATAGTCATCGCTATCTGAATCAGAACTCTGAATATTTTTGGTTTGCTCTTCCTGTCTCTTAATTGCACTACCAGCCTCAGGTCTCAAGTTCGTATTTTGCTCTGTTTGCCTTCGGTTTCTTAAAACCCTTCTCTTGGGCTCCAGAACATCATCAGCTGTAGGCTGCTGTCTCAGTTTTTGACCAATAGGAAGATGATGATTACGATGGAGAATCTTGACCGGCCTATCACCGAATTCAGGCTTCAACCGAAACACAGGTAAGTTTGGCATCTGACTTTGGACAATGTATAGCACAGAACCCCATCTATCTGCCAATTTATGCTTCCCTTGCAGACCCAAATTCCTTATTAGAACTCGATCACCTGGAGTGAGATGTGAGAAGTGAATTCTCTGGTCATACCTCCTCTTATTCCCATCATCCTTTTTTTCAGCAGCGGCCTCAGACAGTTGAAAGGCAGCTTTTCATTCTCTCTGCATGTTCTTAACATACCGCAGCTAAGACTCAGTAGAGGTACCATTGCTCGAAACACCAAAATTTAGATCAATGGGCAATCTGGCTTCCCGTCCGAACATTAGGAAGTATGGAGAGAATCCTGTGGCTTCATTCTGGCTGCAGTTATAAACGTGCACGAGTTGGGCAATGTGTCGGCTCCGATGTAGCTTTTGTTTTGGATCTAGGGTCCCCAACATGCCCAGGAGCGTTCGATTAAACCGCTCTGGTTGCAGGTCCCCCTGGGGATGATATAGAGTCGTTCTGGACTTCTTAACCCCCAACATATTCAACAACTAATGGATGAGCCGACTCTCAAAATCTCTCCCTTGATCTGAGTGCATGCGTCTCGGCAGTCCATAGTGCATAAAATCCTTCTCCCACAGTACCTTAGCTACAGTGGGCGCCTTCTGGTCCTTGGTGGAAAAAGCCTGCGCATATATGGTGTAATGATCAGTGATGACAAGAACATTACAGGTGTTACTGAAGTCAGGTTCAATAGATAGAAAATCCATACACACTAAGTCCATTGGGCCACTGCTAGTCATGTGTGATAATAGTGCAACTGTTTTAGGCAGTGTCTTCCTCTGGACACACCGAGCACATGTCTGACAATACTGCTCCACGGCGGTCTTCATCTGAGGCCAACAAAACCTCTCTCTAATGAACCCAAAGGTTTTATCAAACCCTAAGTGCCCAGAGTCATCATGCAATGATTTAAGAAAACGGTCACTTGAAAGTTCTGCAGCAGAAGCAACTGTTTTCGTCTGGGTTTATTTGGAACTTGTATGCAACGAAACATCACCCCATCCTCCATCTCTAACCTTTCCCACTCTCTCATGACAAGGGGAAGGTCCTTATGGATGCTCTGCTTGGATCTCCTTCCTTAAAAACCCTCCACACTTCACCAAAACAAGGATCATCCCGCTGGGCACATGACAGATCAAAGGAACTCTGAGCTAAGCTACAGGGACAGATTTTGAAGACCCGCCCAAGGGAGTAATAACCCGGCTACAGTTCCCAAATTTACCAGAATTACCCAACATTTGAAAGTTGCACAAGGCTTTGACACCAGAAGATAATAGGTTTGCACATCTATCCTCTTCTTCCATTCTGGGGTGACGACGATGGGATAACGCATCAGCATCAGCGTTTATGTTTTGGTTCCCAGGCCTATATTTCAGACTGAAATCATATGATGACAAAGCTGCCAACCACCTATGCCCTGCAGCGTCTAGTTTAGCAGTGGTCAACACATATGTTAACTGATTATTATCAGTCTGTACCTCAAACTTTGCCCCATAGAGATAGTCATGTAGTTTGTCTACAACAGCCCATTTTAGAGCCAAAAATTTAAGTTTGTGCACAAGATAGTTCTTTTATGAAGGTGTAAGGCTTCTGCTGATAAATGCTACAGGACGCAGTCCCTGACCCTGATCTTGATACAACACCCCTCCCAAACCTTTGCAACATGCGTCTACGTGTAACACATACGGTAGCTTGGGACCTGCGAATGCCAACACAGGAGCTTGGGTAAGCCTTTCCTTCAACTCCTTGAACGCAGCTTCACAACTTTCATTCCACCCATTTCCAAAAGGGGTCTGATGCTTTGTAAAATACCTTTTCAGGATTTTCCATTCTGATCTTTTTCAGGTTTTTGTTTGGCAAACAACCCTGCAGCAACTGGTTCAAGGGGTGAGATACTTTAGAATAGTCCTTTACAAACCTTCTGTAATAACCGCTGAACCCTAAGAAAGAGCGAAGTTCAGAAACATTCTGCGGTCTGGGCCAGGACTTTACTGCTTCTATTTTAGAGGGATCAGTTGACACACCTTTCAGAGACAATGTGACTAACGTAAGTAACAGAAGGCTGACAAAAGATGCACTTGTCTAACAACAATTTGAGTCCTTCACCTTGCAAAGGGTCAAGCACTTTGAGGGGCCTTTGCTCATGCTCCTCCAGAGTCCTTCCAAAAATAATGATGTCGTCCAAATATACCAACACTTCCAACAGGTTCATATCACCAACCGTCTTTTCCATGACCCTTTGAAAGGTCTCAGGAGCCCCAGAAATGTCCTGAGGCATCCTTTGAAATTGGTAGAACCCCAATGGACAGATAAAAGCTGTCTTTTCTTTGTCAGCTTCACACAGTGGAATCTGATAGTTTCCACTTCTGAGATCTAATACACTGAACCACTGACTTCCATTCAGACAGAATAGAGCATCTTCAATTCTGGGGACTGTGTATTGATCTGGGATGGTGCGACGATTCAGGGTTCTGTAGTCCAGAGTCAATCCTGTTTCAGTGCTTCTTCCTTTAGATGAGGAAACAGAGTGTACAACATCAACCGGAAACACCTGGGCAATGCGCATACTTTGTTTCAAAGTGACAGGGCAACTGGAGACGTTTCTGACTGTGACCCCAAGTCTTTTGGAGTGTGCAGCTGTAGCAGGTTGCACTTTTGCTCTTACCAGTAGCTCTTCTGGAAAACAGAACTATTCAGGCTGATCCACCAAGAATGTTTTAGCAGAAAGCTCTTCTGGGTATCTTAAGATTCCTCTAATTCGCCTACTTTCACCTGGACAAATTTTCACAGGCTTAAACCCTGGAAACCACACAGTACCTTGACTGTTGTCAACTTTAACATCAGCACCAGCAATGACCCGTTCGTATGCATCTTTGATTTCAGGACGCACTGTCAAGGCACTGTCAAGACGCACCCCAACGAGTCTTTTTACCACAGAGGTGTTTGTTCCCACCAAAATATTCACTTCACCTCTCACAGCGGGATCAGGAAAAACCAACACGAGCGCATCAATGGTCTCAACCACTCCAGCTACAGACCCTGGAAATTCAAGCCTTAGCGACACACAGCCGTCATATGGATACTGCTGGGAACTTAGACCCCATATTTCCAAATTCTCAATTGCCGTTAAGGGCAGGAGCTTAAGATACTTGTTGTAAAAAGATCTGTATAGAAGAGTAACTTGCGACCCACTGTCAAGCAAGGCTATGGCATAAATTCCTTCTATCTGAATGGAAAGGATAGAGCTGGGACCAACTAGCCCTGCTGGGAGAACAGCCTTTCCTATTTTTACTTGCTTGCACTTGTTGGAACGTTTCTTACCCGGAGCATCAGTCCGTTCCTCTACCGAGCACCGGGGAAGTTTCCCGTCTGGCGTTTGAGTTTGATGAGGCGTTCATTCACTTTTCTCAAATTTTCCTAATTCACGCAATTCTGCTTTAAGTGCCCGTCTTCACCACACCTATAGCAAAAATAGCTTGTGCTACCCCTGCTCTGTTTGTTGATCGTCTCTCAACAGTTGCTGAGCTATGGTTTTCAGAAGAACCATGAGTTACAGTTTCAGTTGTTGCAGTCAATAACCGAGACATCTAACTCTTTAACCCCCTAACTTCCTTCTTTAGTCTCTCAATCTCAGACTCAGTAGGATTTGCATTAACAGAGGTCTCACTCTTGACAGAGGATGCAGCAGACAAAGCCACGTTGACCTGAACTGAGTTCCTGCTGTGCATCATATTCTCTTGTTCTCTGACCTCTTTCAAAAGATCCGTGAAAGAAAGTGGGTCACATAGCTTGTGTGTCATCCTGAACCGTAAAGCTACCATGTCAGTTGGAAGTGCTCCTCTGATTATCTGCTGCATACAAAGCTAAGATAATCACCGGAGGAAGCTGTTGGATTTGTAATATTTTCAAATCTCACTATATCGGCTGCAGGACCCCTAAGACACTCAACAAGTCTTTGTTTCTTAATGTTGTCAGAACACTGCCACTCTTTAAGAATGTGAATGGTCTGTTCAGCCCATGCTTCATACTCGTCCTCACCACTGGGTGTAGGTGGTATCCCGGAAAACTTACGCAGTTTCCTATAGCTTGGGCCCTCAGCAAGTGTAGCCACATTACACTTCTGAACCAAAGAGTTAATGGCACGAACAAGCTCAGTGCTCAGGCTAAGTGAAGGAGAAACCATTCTCTGAACATCAGCTAAAGATTTAACCTCTTTCTCTAGAAAAGAAAACAGTTTAGTATGAAACTCCCTATTTTGTTCAGGTGTTTGAGTTGTGACATTTACAATCTGGGTATACCAAGTACCTACATCAGAGCCTACAATTTCAGCAGGAAGAGGTATCTCAGAAACCTTCCTAGCGGTTTAATAAAAAAAAAATGCTGCTGCTCAGTCGGATCAGAACAACGCCCACGCACTTTGCATTTACCCATACCTTAAACTGTATCAAGCACATTGTACACTATCATGTCTTCACAATCGAAAGGTACATTGCTCAAAATGAGGGCGTTCTCAAGCTGAAAATTTTTTTCACTACACCACGCGATGACCTTATTTACGTATGTAACCCTAGCTGCTAAAGGAACGAGACGCTGCATCTTCAAGACACCCCACCAGTGACATTGTGTCTCTCCGTTGGACAGATTACAGACATGATTCAGAGTGTTGACAATTCGGAAGAGTTCCCAAAGCATTGTTGAGCCAGCACCTTGTACGTTCAGGGAGCTAGGGTTACATATTCCTAGAGACGTTCTGAAGCATTCAAGCTTGAACTGAACTATACCAAACTTTCACACACACACAAACTGTGTGTTACTTAACTGTTACAACCTGCCGAAGAATGAAATTGATTTGTCTTATATGTAATATATAATATACTGTACTTTATAAAGTAGTTCTCCTGTTTCATCCTGAATCATCAAAAGCCAAATGTAAATGCAGAATGGTTTGAGCTATCCAAATCAGAACCATCCATCAACCCAATTCATCTTAACACATTGCCAATTAGTATATTAACTAGAATATTTTGAAAACCAGAAGCAAAAAAAAGTAAATTGTTCATCTTTATACACCAATCACTAAAGTCTCTCCCTGGAGATTAGGAAACATTTTCCAATGAGTCAATCATCATTTGCCTGATTTTCCATGCAAGTCATACATTGGCTTTCACAAATTAAATTCAATGCTTGAGCTTGGTTGTAATCTTAATGGATCTTATGTTAACCATTACAGAAGACTTCCCCCAGATACTTTCTTATTTAAATTATATAAAGAGAGCATTTAGTATTCACCCTAAGGTAAGCTGAGGGTCAAGAAGTGACATTTAAGGTTTAAATAAAAGGCTTTTGGAGACAACACGAATTAGAGTTACATACTCATCACAACATTTCACTGTGGGTTATTATAAATCTTTGTTTAAATAACACATGGCTTATTATAGTGTGTCAGCCCCATGTCCCAGAGGCAATGTTGTAGTGACTGAACAGATTTGGCTCAGCAATAGTGAAACTAGCACTAAAAGCTAAATAGGACTCCAAGTGGATTAATAGCAATAATCTCTTACTATTATAATAGTTGCTTATTCTAATAGATCCAATGAGCCTTTTACATTGAGGTGGATGGTCAGCTGTTCATATACAAGAAAGTGCATTTAATGTGGTAAAGAATTAACTTGTAATGCATTTTGCAAATTATATTAATTTGAAAAGGCTACATTTTGCAACAAATTATTGTGTTTTGTATGAATTAAAATATTTATGGTTTTTTTTATTATTATTTATCTGTTGAGCCATATGTTGTGCCTGGTTTTGATTTGTTTACCGCGAGTTTTGTGCTTGTGTCGGCCAGTTTTCTATATCTTTTCCCTTTAAATAATCCTTTATTGTTTTGGTTATTTGACTCGTTGTGCCTGTAGTTCGTTAGCCTGACTATCACTAATGTTAATTACATTGCCTTACACAGATTATCCCGGTGCTACTCGCTGTTATAGGAACTATGTCAGTTGTGTGTCTGCCTTTGAGCAGAGGTTAGGACTCGTTCAAGTTACACTTTGTGGAGTTAGAGCTGGAGGCCATGGAGAAGCAGATCTGTGACCTACAGGTAAAGCAGGCCCAGCTGCAAGAGCGAAGAACTGAGCTGGAATCATGCTGGCGGATGCTCATTTGTCCCAGGTAAATATGTTTGTGGAATCTAATACTCCCACCACCTCAGCTCCGTGTTTCTCTGCCCAGGCCCAGCACACCTAGAACATGGCCCGCCCTGGAATTGTTCGGCCCTCCCCTGGGGCCCCCCCAGCAGCGGAAGAAGCAAGCCAAGCCCCGGTCACAGTTTCCCTAGCCAATTAAAAAAGGTTAAAGAAAAAAAACACCTGCACCATGGTATAATAGTCATACTCATGCCCTCAAGAGAGAAAATTAAAAAATAATAAATTAGAGGTTTTCAGAATTGCGTATAAAGACAGTATACTCAGCTACAGACAGGTGCTAAAAGCCACTAGGGCTGAGCACCTGAGCAAACTCATAGAAAACAACCCAAACAGTCCTAGTTTCCTTTTTAATACAGTGGCTAAATTAACTGTAAATCTGATTTCTGAAAAGAGTATTCCATCACAGTTTAGTAGTGGGGACTTAAATGAATATTTTCACAAGTATAGGACTGGAAGAGCTGTATGATTTTATCACCACAGCTAAACCAACAACACATCTGTTAGATCCCATTCCCAATAAAGAAATGTTACATGCAACTGGAAAGGCTCTTCTTAATATTATTCATTCCTCACTATGTTTAGGTGATGTCCCAAAACTCCCAAGGTGGCAGATAAGAAACCTTATTATGCAAATGATCCAAATGAGCTATCAAATTACAGACCCATTTCAAACCTTCCATTCATGTCTAAGATTTTAGAAAAGATTCTGTCTGCCAAGTTATGCACCTTCTTAGAAGGAAGCAATATCTTTGAAGAGTTTCAGTCAGGATGCATTCCCTATCATTGCACAGAAACTGCCCTAGTTAAAATAACAAACGATTTTTTTATAGCTTTGGACCAAGGCCACATCTCTGTTAGACTCTGTTAGTTTTACTAGATCTTACTGCTGCATTCGACACTATAGATCATAATGTTGTTCTAGATTGTTTACAGAATTACAAAGGAATTCAGGGACAGGCATTAATTTGCCTAAATCCTACCTGTCTGATTGTTACCATTTTGTAGATTTAAATGGAGAACTATCCAGGTTATTGCAAAGTAAAATATGAGGTGCCACAAGGTTAAGTTCCAGGACCTCTGCTTTTTGCAATATACATGCATCCCTTGGGAAATATTATAAGAAGGCAGAGATTTTGCTCATCAGCCCAAAAACCAATACACAGAAGCTCCAGCAATTAAACTTGCATTTAGAAGGATGTACTGGAACTACTAATTCAACAGTAATAGACCTGGGAGTTATTTTATTTATGAATTTTTTTTGTTATTACTAATAAAAAAAGCTATAGTTAGTCCAGAATGCAGTAGCCAGAGTTCTCACAACATTGTGAAAATATTACCATATAACCCCAATCTTATTATCCCTACACTGGCTACCTGTTAAGATTCAAATCGACTACAAACTATTGCTACTTACCTACAAAGCCCTAAATGGTTTGGCTCCCATGTATCTATCCAGTCTTATAACACGCTACGGCATGGTCTTAGAGATCTTAAAACTCTGGACTGTAGTAGTTCTTAAATAGCAAAGTCCAGTAAAGGTGAAAGATCATTTTCACATTTAGCTCCTAAGCATTAGAATAGCCTTTCTGACAGCGTTTGAGGTTCAGACACACTTTCTCAGTTAAAACGCAGATTAAAGACGTATCTTTTTAGCACATATCACAAATTATAAAATTGTGCTCCAGTACATCTGATCACATACACATCATCCTTTTCACTGCTTCTCTTTCTCTCCAATCCCGAGGCATCCTGATGTTACGACAGCTTCAGTTGTGTACCAATTAATGAAGATTATGGACCTTCAAAGAGTAGATGACGACCCTGCAAACGTCCCTAACCATCTAGAGACATAACAGTGACATTTGCATCCCACTCTTAATCACTACTTTAAAAAAATCTTCACCATTGAACATTTAAAGGCTCTGGCATGGTGATAGATTTTTATCATGCTCAAACAAAAATGTAATTCTTGTAGAGGTTTTCCGTGCGATCTACAATGCCTGTGGCGCCTTTTCTGATCAGGGAAGAATCACACAGCACACAGCATGGCGCATATGGTCTTTTTCAATTTAATGCAACCCAGCTCATATGTGAGCCCAGACAAAGACATTCTGTATACCTTACATACTCACATCGTAAAGACCCTATAGACACTGATCAGACAACATAGGAATGTGTTTAGAGAACCATTGTGAGAACCATTTTAACACTAACACATGGAAAAGTTGGTGTTGGATCTGTAATGTCTCAGATGTTGAGCTATTTTAAAAGTTGCTCAGGAGCTCCTGGTCCCACAACTTTAACTGACAATATTAGACTGTAGAAAAGACATTATTTATAATCAAAAACTCTATTGCTTATAGTATTTCTCACTCTTCAGTGTTTTGTTTTTATGATTTTTAATCACACTCTTGATATATAACTGGAATGAGGATGGTTTCCACTTTTGAGACTGGTCCCTCTCAAGGTTTTATCCTTATACCATATAAGGGAGTTTGACTTGCCACAATCTCCTTAGGCTTGCTCACTGTGGATAAATACACATAATTTACTTATATTAAAATGTTTTGTTTTATAATTCTTAAATTCTATAAAGTCACTTTGAGACAATCTCCATTGAAAAACACTAAAGAAATAAACTTAAACTTAAAACTTAAAATTAAAATTAAACTTTAATTAATCTTGATCAAAAAATGTATCACATTTCTATTACTCTCGGTAAAAATATATAAACCCGGTAAGCCATAACATTATTACTTCCTGTGTAATATTGTCTAGGTTCTTCTTATGTCAGCAAAACAGCACTGACTCATTGCAGCATGGACTCCACCAGACCTAATTGTGTGCTGTGGTATCAGACACCGAAACATTAACAACAAATCTTTTAAGCCCTGCTATTTAGGGTTTCCGCGGATTGGACCTGTTTGCCCAACATTTCACACAGATGCTATCAGATCTACCGGATGGAGTTCTGGGTAAATTTGAGGCCATGTCAACAACAGCGTTCCTTAAACAATTCCTGAGCAATATTTGCAGTGTGGCAGAATATCTTGCTGAAAGATGTCATTGCTAATAGGGAATACGATTCCTATTAAGTATTGTACTCAGTCTGTAAAAATGCTCATGAATCCCAGGACCCAAGGTTTCCCAATGAAACAATTCCCAGAGCATTACATTGTGTAATTAAGCATTTTTGTAAGGGGTTTCTTTTAGGTTTTATAAACCCTTTGGTGCTTGAAAACACAAAGCTGATGTTTGCAAGCTTTTTACCGAAAACACTCTTAGCAACATGACACTGCTTGGCAATAAACTGACTGAAGAATCTATCAAGAATTTTATTCAGGGATCAAATTTACATGAGCTAAACTATTTATGGATTGGTCTAAAAGACAGCGAGTGCCATTTGTCTAGACTAACACTTTAAAATTATGTAACTCTAGTACTGTAGGTCCTTATGACTTAGCAGCCTGTAAGTGGCTAAATAGTGCTAAGTGGTGGTTTAGCTTGCAATGGCCTGTCATACTGCATTACAGCACTTATCTCCTGGAATCACTGAACATTTATCCTAAGAGAAATGACAAGTAATGTGTTAGAATGCAAGCTCAAACCCAATCAATAAATGGAAAATCGTGTATTAGCTTCCTGCCATTGTTTTTTTAGTGGAGAAAGATAACTTTACATGCAGGCATGAAACCCCTGCAGCAGTAGGTGGGAGTCCCAGATGAGAGGTTATTCACGTATCTAATGAAAAGCATTTTCTCCACAGGAGTGGGAGAAAGCGTTCATATTACATTACACTCAAGGTCAAATTCCCACCGGGAAGCATGGGGTATAAGAGGAGGACATTTATTTATTTATTTTTGTATGTGAGAGTTTGTACAACGAGAACTAGAATTATATGGCTAGTGTCTCACTTTGTGCTCTGATAATTTTTTGAGTAGAATTTGCATGCTCGAAGCTTCCATATTTGTAAGTCAGATGCTGTCCCAGATAACTATTTTGGCCACAAGTGAGTACTAGTGCATGCCATATCATAATTTTGTTCAGTGAAAGATTTTAACAGGTACATTTTGCATGTCTGTTTAAAAAATAACAGAAATATTTGTGGTGAAATTTCGGTTTAATGTTACCTGGCTAACATAGTGCAGCCTCTAGCTTTAGGTTTTGCAGCTACTTTTTTTCAGCTACTTTTTAGTTTCCAGGTTGATACCCCCTTTGCTAATCTGCAAGTCCATTTTTAAGCCATTGACCCTGTGATGGTGTCAAAAGTTTTTGTATAATTAGAACAGGGGATGGATGCCTTAGTGAAGTATAAAATATCTCAATAATATGACTGAAAACTGTAATTAGCTAACCTTTGTGGTGCGGGTGCTTGAGCAGAGTAAGAAGCACATGTCATGTTACTGTTTTTCACAGCTTGAAGGGGTGAGATATTTGGTTTGGATGTGCATGCAGACCTGCAATTATTAGCTCCCACCCACAGTATACTGAAAACAGTCTGCATCCTCTCATATTTTTGTTTAGGCTCTAGTTATTTCTATATGTAGCTAATGCAACTGTCTACCTGCTGATCTCAAATGCAATATCCCCTCTCCAGAGCATTCAAAATGCTGCTGTTCACTTGCATCATAACATCTCAAAATATTTTATTTGATACTTACTGTTGAGGTCAATCGACTGTCTCCGTATAGCAGCAAGAATTCATTCACAACTCTATTTTGCATTCCAGGCATCAAAAGGCTCTGCACCTTATCTGCACACCCTGGTTTAAAACCACACACATGAATGCTAACTCAGGTCTTCAGCTTCAGGGTGCCTGACACGTCCTTCTCTGAGTTTTAAGGAGTACACTTCCACATTCTTTTATGAAACATATATAAAATCTGCATGTTTTACTTTCGTGTAGACAGAACATTTATGTTCGTATTTTTTCATACTATTATATTAGCAAGTATTTTGGCATTCACTAGATTCAGTAGACTAGATTTGTCTCTAGTTTTGTGTTTCGTTATCATCCTATTCATTACTTGAGGCAGCAACACAGTCATGTTGCACAGGTAGTTCACATCCAAGATGGCACATCCACAGTCCCTGACAAAAGTCTTTATTAGCTTAACTATTAATAGCTTATCTATTTTGTAGAAACACCTGCTATTAACCTGACTTTTAATTAATCAATTGGTGTTAGAAATAGCTCATATAAAAAGCTAAAACCCTCCCAAATTATGTTTAATGCACTGAAATAAATTAGTTTCACTGAAAAAAGATTTATAATTTAATCAAGACAGAAAGGTAAAATTTTGGCAAGACAAAAGTTCTGTCGCCTATACAGAAATTGAACAAATTTACTGCAAATACAAAAATATGTCAGCAAATTAAGTAGTGGTGCTGTGAGATCCAAATTTAATATCTTGTATGACTTCCATGAGCTTAAAGGACTGCATCCATGCAGTTTGGCAAGGATTTATACAATTTATTGATGATGTCTTCAGGAATAGCAAAGAAAGCAGTCTTGCATGCCTCCCAGAGTTCACCAATATTCTTTGGTTTCGTCTTCCATGCTTTCTCTTTCATCCTACCCCACATATGCTCAGTGATGTTCATGTCTGGTGACTGGGCTGGCCAATCCTAGAGCATCTTGATCTTCTTCGCCTTGAGAAACTTTGATGTGGAGATGGAAGTATGCGATGGAGCACCACCCTGCTGCAGAATTTGGCCTCTTTTATGGTTGGGAATATAAGAGGTAGCTAAGATTTCTTGGTATTTTAGACTATTGATGTTGCCATTCACCCTGCAGATCTCTCGCACACCCCTATACTGGATGTAACCCCAGACCATGATTTTTCCGCCACCAAACTTCACTGTTTTTTTCAAAATTGTCTCCAGTCTCTTAAAAAAAAATTTTTATCGTCTGTACTTGACGCTGAGACACATTGAAGGTGTCTTCCACATCAGAAGTGGATCTGGTCTTCAGCCTCTTGATAATCAAAACTTTAGTCTCAGGGTGAATCTTAGGCATGTTTGACCTCCTAGCCAGAGGTCTAGTTGCAGTTGATGTGAAGGTCTAATGTACTAGGGTTATTTTTATACACAACTGAGACCTAATTGATCCATTATTAGTCACAGGTGAAGCTCATATGACAAGGCGACAACACTTATGTCTTTGCAAAAATTTACTCAAGGGCTTTACCAAGCTGTGAATATTAGTATACTTTATGACAGTTTTGTTTTGCACTGAAACATTATTACAGAAGCTGTTGGGATTAAAATAAACCATTTCTTGTAAAACAAAATCTTTAATAGAAAATTATTTCGGTGGCACTTCAGGTCAATTTGTACATAAGCGACAAGAATTTTGTCAGGGACTGTATACCTGGTGTGTTTCTCAGCACAGTTTCTAAAGCATGGAGGAGATGCCAGGAGTTGTTTTTTTAAGCAAGGTGAGATAGTCAAGAATAAAGGGCCACAATGCAGCATAATGATTTTTGCTCCTTTGGGCAAAGGGGACAGGAAGAGCACTGCCACTACAAAATGACCTTCAGTAGGCTACTGGTGTGCAACTAAAGAATAAATGAGGGTGGGATGAGTGTCCAACATCCTCAAGGATGACAAAGGCATTGATGCCATCAACTGGCTGTCCCGCTTTACACACCTGACTTCAACTGAGAGCTTCTTATGTTTTGGAGTATCTTAAACAGGTCCTAAGGAAGCAGGCCTCATTTCCTGGAGAGCAACAAATTGTTTTACACTTTTTCTAATTTAGTGAATGTCACAATCATCACCAAATGATCTAAAAACATAAAGCATTAAGCTGCAGTCACACTAGAATTTCAGCATGCAAAATTCATTCAGATACCCGCTTTCAAAAGTGGGCAGCAACCAATTGACAATTTTAATCAATTAATACAATCTTATATCTTAAAATGCTTAAAAAAAATTTCTCTATCCCTGTCATTCACTCTCTCTCTCTCTCTCTCTCTCTTTGTGGAGTCCTGGGAGTGAGTGGGCGGAGCGTGTGGAGTGTGTGTGGGATCATGCTTGTCGTATTCTTCTCTACTTTGCATTTTTTTATTGTTTGATAGATTTTTCTTTATTCTAATGATGTAATTTTGTACCATTTTAAAAACTTAGTTCTCTAGATATGGAGAAGGTCTCTGGGTGTCAGCACCAGCACCTCGCTGGAGAGCATGGCGGCCCAGAGCACCGAGGTGTTTAAAACCATAACCCGGTTCCACAGTGTAAGAGTGATAAAGGTGTGTAAAGGTAGTGTGTAAAGGTGGTCGGCCATAAAAATGTTGTGGTTATATTTGTGAAAACACTGTAGAAAGGGCGGCCAAACTAAACACGGACTGAATTGTAGTCGGGGTTCACTTACTCATGTGCTTCCCCTTTCAAGCCCATCCAAAAGAGTGACATTGTCTAATGTTCACCCCTTTGTTGATTAAGGGATCTTGGTGAGAAAGCTCTCCCGATATGAAAGGCTCGTCTCTCTGATTAAAATTATACCAATTGGATGTAAGTCTGACCTGGTGAAGCATGTGGTGTCTTTCAGGAGGTTCACTTATATGATTTAAACAGTAACATCACCGCTAACACACTAATGTTCAAAATTGATGGGTTCGACTACGTAATTTACGTGTCAACTGACACCATGAAGTGCTTAGAAGCGGACCAAGAAGCCGTAGAAAGTGAGTGACACAGAAAGTGAAGTGGTTGTACCTGAGCTCAGTGTTCCCAACCCTGCTGTGAGTAACATTGTTACTAAAGAAAATAGTGTACATGAAATCAAACACTTTCTAAAAGTCACAAAAAAACATGCGAATGGTTAACATCAGTGATTACTTCCCTGATTTAAAACGGCTATTTGAAGCCAAAAAACAGTTCATAAGTGAAGGTGTTTTTGAAGATAAGAAAGTGTACCAGTTAAAGAAAATAATGACAAAACTCATTAACTTGTGTAACAATGATGGAGGTGAAACAGTCTAATCCTCTCAGTCCTCAGTGGCTGCAACCTCTGCTACTGTTAATAACCCTCTTCTGGTTAGTCATGGAAGACATACACATCACATCTCTAAAAGTTAATGGGGCAAGAGATAGCAGGAAGAGAGCAGAGATGTATGAAATGGCGATACAGAAGAAGATAAATGTGTTGTTTTTACAAGAGACCCAAAGCTATAGTAGCAATCTTACAGAATGGACACAGGAATGGCCTGGTCGTTCCTCCCTGAGCCACAACACCTCCACTATATAGCATAGCACTTTTATTCTCCAAGAATTTTACACTAGTCATATACAATAGAGAGGAGATTGTGAAGGGCAGACTGTTAAAAGTCAGGGCCCAGTTTGAGAAACACGTTATTATTTTGATCTGTGTATATGCTACAACCTAACCAACATTTTTTGATGATTTATGCAAAGTCATCGAGACGTGTAATGACGAAAACAATTTATTTGTTGGTGGGGATTTTAACTGCACTACAGACAACAGTGATGGCAACCATATAGAACCCCACATGCCTTCCTGCACACGTCTCATTTAAATACTAAAAAAATTTGATTTAAGCGATACATAGAGGTCATTTTATGGCTCCCAGAAAACAGTACACATGGACACATGTCCGCAACAATTTTATATCACCTGCAAAGTTGGACAGGTTCTAAGTTTTTAAACATAATTTAAACATTTTAAAGAGTTGTTTTATCAGCCCTATTGATCTCTCAGACCACAGTTTGGTTTCTTGCATAGCAGTTTCAAAATCTATTATACCAAAAAGTGCATACTGGTATTATGTCAACGGTACACTGCAAATGCCACAAGGGAGTTGGCTCAGTCAATAAATCATTTAGAACACCAAATCATGGAACTCCAATCCATTTTACAACCAACAAAAGAACAGAACCATTTTCAGACCATTACAGCTAAAAAGAACAAGTTATCAGACCTCCTGGAGTTTAAAGTACAAGGGGCGCTAATAAGATTACGCTTCCAGAAAGCAGACCAAATAGCTGCACCATCTATGTTTTGTTTTACCTTGAAAAAAGAATGGCCAGAAACGTTTTATTCACAACCTGCGATCCGGAACTGGGGACATTTTTTTCTAAACTGACCAAAACACGCAAGAGAGTGGTTAGTTTCTATAAAAAGCTTTACACCACCGAGCTCAAAGTGGACCAGGTCACAGAGCAGGTCTTCCTAGGAGAACTGCCCAAAATCCCTGAACACCTACAGTAGATGCAGCACTCAGTGGAGCAATAACTTTAAAAAAGCTTCTTAAAGCTCTACAAAGTACAGAGAGTGGAAAAGCACAGGGTATAAATGGACTTTCAGCAAATTTCTACAAGTGCTTCTGGGCTGTTGTAAAGGTGAAGACTTGCTGGAAGTCCTTAACAACAGTCTCACTGGAGGGTTGCTTCAAAAAAAATGGAGACCTAACAAACATACAAAACTGGAGACCTGTGTACGAATTATGCAGCGACTATAAACTGCTCACTAAGGTTTTAGCCACCAGAGTGGAAAGCGTTTTGGAAGAAGTAATTCATTATGATCAGACATACTGTGTACCTGGGAGGTCAATATTTGGCAACATCTCGCTGGTTCGAGATCTTTTAAGTGCCTCAAAAGTATTCAGGCTGGAAATGGGTCTGGTTTCCATAGACCAGGAGAAAGCGTTCGACAGAGTGGAACACAATTTTTTATGGAA
Source organism: Silurus aristotelis (assembly GCF_946808225.1). NCBI lineage: Eukaryota > Metazoa > Chordata > Actinopteri > Siluriformes > Siluridae > Silurus > Silurus aristotelis. The sequence goes on from NC_139597.1 coordinate 15,444,301, forward strand.
AATTCTAAAAGCTTTTGGTTTTAGCTCTGATTTTACAAACATAATAAGAGTTTTTATACTGTGACATTAAAAAGTGTACTGAAAGGTAATGGTGGCTTATGTGCTGCTTTTACAGTGTACAGGGATATAAGACAAGGTTGCTCTCTGTCAGGAATGCTCTACGCCCTAGCCATAGAACTGTTTTTAAACAGGTTGAGAAATGAATTGAAAGGGTTCTCAATTCCTGGTTGTGGGATCGCCTTCTGTTTGTCAGCATACTTTGACGACATAGCAGTAATGATAGACCAACAGAACAATATCGACACACTACACAGAATCTCCAGAGACTTTGTCATAATATCCTCAGCAAAAATAAACTGGAACAAAAGTGAGGCCCTTCTAGTTGGGCACTGGTCATCTAGCATGCCCAAATTCCCAGGTGGACTCCTTTGGAAAAAATAAGGTTTTAAATTCCTAGGAGTTTACCTGGGAGAGGAGTCCTTTATGCATAAAAACTAGGAAGGGACAGTTGGTAGAATAAAAGGTCACTTAAATAAATGGAAATGGCCGTTCCCAAAGATGTCTTACAGGGGACGCATGCTAATTATCAACATTATCAACCTAGCAGCGTCCTTTCTTTGGCACAAAATAGCATGTATAGACCCTTGAAATTTGAAAACCTGTTTTTATCACAGTTTTTTTAAGTGTGGAGACTTTTTAAGACAGAGAGAGCCATGGACACAATATTTTTTATATTTTCTAATGTAAGAATGTCACAAATCTGGATTTTTAAACAGCATCTGGCAAAATGTTTTATAAAGCCCATGTTAAGGTTTTTAATAAAAAAAAAAAAATTTGAAAAAGCCATGGTAGAGTGGACACACCATGGCGCTCTGTCCTTGGGCTGGGGAGAAAGAGTGACCACAGTGGAGAACACTATACAAGCCACCATTAACAAAAAGAACTGGAGATACGTATATACGTACAGTGGAGAATCCTGCATAGAATCATTGCTGTAAATGCTTTTATCTCAGTTCTGTGTCCAGAGACAGGTCATGAGTGTCCCTTCTGTCTCCAGAGAGAGACAATATTTCACACTTTTACTCAGTGTCTCAGACTAAGACCCCGTTTTACCCTTTTGCACTGTTTTTAGCATTTTTAACAAATCCTTTTTATTTCAAACTATTATCCTGGGGGCAAAATATACACAGAGAAGGCAAGCAGAGTGTCAGCTCTTAAACTTTGTTGTGGGGCAGGCAAAGATGAGCATCTACATCAGCCTAAAAAATTTAATAGAATGAAAAGGCAGCCATGATGCAAAAATGGTGACAATAGCAATGATGAAGTCCAGGATTCTAGTGACTTTCACTTTTACAAAAAAGCAGACAACCTTATGATGTTTGAGATAATCTGGGGGAAAAAAATGCACTCTGCTCTGTTGTCAATGATGAACTGCATTTGTAATGAATTGTTTTTTTTTAATCAAATTAATCTCTCTATCTCTCTAACAAACTTAAAGGCACTGAAATTTACATTATTTTATTATTTTATTTTAACTTTTTAACTGAGACAATGGCCATTGTTAAAAGCACTATAAAAGTGAATATCAATTGAAATGAATTGAATTATACTATGAATTATTTATTTGATATGCAGAGACACCGTAAACCAGGAAGATGTTTTTAAATGTTTGATGAAGGATGCTGGGAAAATTATAATTAGGGATTTTTTTCAATTTGTATTTTCTAAAAAGATTATGCTATTACGCATCATTCACATGTCTTCAAGTGATACAAATTTCACTAAACTTAAATATTTTGCCAAAGTAACATGTGAAACTTTGTCACACTGAGCTTGCAGTAACATTTTAATGTGATGGCAACATGTCAGTGGAATTAAAATTATAATACAGTATATTGATATGATATATCTTTTTATGTACAGTACCTCACAAAAGTAAGTACACCCCTCACATTTCAGCAACCCTTTTACTATATGTTCTCAAGGCACAATACTATAGAAATTAAACTTGGATATATTTTAGAGTCCTCTGAAAATAACTCAACATACAACCATTATTGTCAAATACTGGAAACAAAATTAAGTACACCCTGAATGATAACAGCTGAACGTCTTTTAACTATGCAAAGCCACGTGTCCTATTCATCATGTTCATGTTTCTGTCTGCTTGACAGGACCATACAAAATCTTGTATTAGAGAAGTTAAGATTTGGTGCTTTGAGTAAAATTCTCTCATACTGACCACTGGATGTTCATCATGGCACCTTATGGTACAGACTCTCTGAGCATTTCAGAATTAAAATTGTTGCTCTCCACAAAGATGGTCAAGGCTATAAAAAGATCAGTAACACGCTGAAACTGAGTTGCAGTACAGTGGCCAGAGTCATACAGAAGTTTTCCAAGATGGGTTCCACTTGGTACAGGCCTCACAAGGGCCAATCAAAGAAGTCAAGTCCTCGTGCTGAGCTAGATAGAGGTAGATAGATACTTAATTCATCCTAATGGGACATATACAGCTCCCAGCAGTGTCCACAAACATATATAATAATAAAACATGCAATAAAAAAAGAATGCATCAGTGCGTTCATAAGCTCATAATGAGTTATGAGTGTAATATAAATGGAATCATTTGCTTTTTCACAAAAATCCTGTATTGCTATATTATTTGTTTTCTTTCTTTGGGTATTAAGTGTTCATTTTGTTGTTTTCTGTAGGAGACTTTTGTTTTGAGATTTACTTTTGGCGTTATGCGGACGGCATTTTTAATTGAGCGCAAGTGCCTCGTCAGTTTGCATTGCATATGCTGGAGAGAGGTAGGCGTTTGTGTGAGCTCTTCAATTAATGAGATAATTACACTCATTAAGTGTAAAAATCTACTTGATTTCACTTTTGTGAACAGTTCTAAAACTGATATGTTCTATTGTATGTTTTATGTGCAAGTGGATTTAGAATGTGAGGATTTATCATGTGGGCTGTTTGTATTCAGTGTTAATGTGCATCTGTTGTTAGCCATCTAACAGTTGTTGTACTATACAGGAATTCATTGTCACACAGTGCCCACGAGTGATTATCTCCTTATTGACATTAATCCACAGGTATTTCTTTCTTGATCTCTTATTATTTTTCTATTGTATTTTGTAATATTTAGTGTTTAAATGTTAATGTATTTTGTTCAATTGTTGCATATAATGGTCAGTTTGCATTGCATATGTTTTAGAGGTTGCATGAGTGCTGCTGGTACTGGGGAGCTGCGGTTCATTGAGGGAAACATTAATTCCAACATTTACTGTGACATGCATAACTTGAATCCCTCCCTTCAAAAACTGGGCAGAATGAGAGTTTTCCAACATAATAATGAAGATAATAAGATCTGAACCCTATTGAGCACCTATTAGCATCCTCAAGCAGAAAGTGGAAAAGCGTCATGTGTAGCTTCCTGAAGCTCCATGATTATGGAGGAGTGGAAGAGGATCCCAGCAACAACGTGTGCAGCTCTGGTGAATTCCATGCCCAGGAGGATTAAGGCAGTGCTGGAAAACAATGGTGCTCACACAAAATACTGACACATTGGACATAGTTTTTATATGTTTACTTAAAGTGTACTCACTTTTGTTGCAAGTTGTTTAGACAATAATGACTATATATATATATATATATGTATATGGGTGCTGTATGGGCTGATATTTATTACAAAACAGCTTCATTTAATGTGATTTTTGTATGTTGTTAAATATTAGATAATCTTTCTAATATCTAATTTGTTTATTTTCTATTGTCACAAAGCAGCTTTATAGAGATACATACTGTAGATTGACAATATAAATGTTAAATTAATACATTTATGCCTTTAAGTTTATCTCTAATGAGCAAACCAGGGGTTATACATTACTAGGCCTAAAAGGGGACCCATTCTCACCTGAACTGGGCAAAGTAATGACGTGAACAAGTGAGATGAGAAAAAAACAGAAAACATAGAATGTTAGATGAATGGTTCAGTATATGGCAGCAAAACTGAAAATATTATGTTGTGGACACTGAACAGAAATAGAGGGGTATCAGTACACACATGATTCAAACAGACGAAGTGGATATTCAGGCATAACATTATGACATTATAACATTATGAGAGGTGAATTGAATAACACTGATTATCTCTCCAGACATTACATGCATGAAAACAATAAACAATGAATAAATCAGGGGCAGACACATTACAAGAACAAATTCATATACTGTAAACTACTACTTCTTCTTCCGGCTGCTCCCATTAGGGGTTTGCCACAGCGGATCATCCGTCTCCATACTACTACCTGCATGTCTTCCCTCACCACATCCATAAACCTCCACCATGGTCTTCTTCTTTTCCTTCTACCTGGCGGCTCCATTCTCAGCATTCTTCTTCCGTTATGCCCCATGTCCCTCCTCTGCACATGTCCAAACCATCTCGAGCACGATTTTGGCTAATACCCTGGAGAAATGTTAACTTTTTATATCCTATCTCTTTCTGTCCCCTCACTAACTTCTCACCAAGTCAAACCATTGTGCCAAATCTAATGGAGAAGCCAATACCTCTTCAAGACCTTGCCTGATAATGTCAATAGTTAACAAGTTGATTTGTCCATTAATTGTCTATGTGATGGCAGATTTTATTTATTTATTCAAAGTTCTTAAAATATAACCTGAAATGTTTAAACTGGGCTTTTTTAATTTCTGTATGAAATACCTCTCTCTTATATTACCAAGTCTTTAAATAAATAAATAAATTACTAAACTAAGTGCTCAAATTGTGTGCTTAAATTGCTCGAATTAGCAAATCTTTGTGTCAGAAGTATGTAATCCAGTTGCAAGTACAAGTTTTTGATTGGAAAGCAATTGATTGGAAGCATTATTTCTACAGCCAAGATGATTTTGTATATTTTGCAAGTTTATATAAGTGTATATTTTTGAGCTCTGGGTCATGACCGAAAGGACAAGATCCCGGATACAGGCGGCCGAAATGTGCTTCCTCCGCAGGGTGGCTGGGCGATCCCTTAGAGATAGGGTGAGAAGCTTAGTCACTCGGGAGGAGCTCAGAGTAGATCCGCTGCTCCTCCACATCGAGAGGGGTCAGCTGAGGTGGCTCGGGCATCTGTTCCGGATGCCTCCTGGACGCCTTCCTGGGAAGGTGTTCCGGGCGCGTCCCACTGGGAGGAGACCCCGGGGAAGACCTAGGACACGCTGGAGAGACTATGTCTCCCGGCTGGCCTGGGAACGCCTTGGTGTCCCCCCGGAAGAGCTGGAAGAAGTGTCTAGGGAGAGGGAAGTCTGGGCATCTTTGCTTAGACTGCTGCCCCCGCGACCCGGCATCGGATAAGCGGGAGAAGATGGATGGATGGATGGATGGTATATTTTTGCAGCAGCTGTAAGACAATTCTGGTTGTTTAAAGGTGAAAGGGCACATTTCATTGAGTAAATTATGTTAAATGCAGTTAATTTCAAGCCCCAGGATTTTCCTGAATGAAAATGTTATTTTCTATCATTTTAAACATGATTAAAGCATGTAAATGTGTTGTTAGAAATGAAGAAAATAGGTTTGAACTTAAAATTTAGTGAGAATCATTTTCTTATAGAGCTCTTTTAAAGCTGTGGTCTCACTCCTAAGACAGACTAATGATGATGCAACCCCACACAGACTAAGCGGAGACACATTAATATAACCCCTGCTCTGAAGCAAGCTGTAGGAGCTAGGCAGAATCCTTCAGGTGAAGATAATAGTGGTTGGATTAATAGTAGAATGGGTAGAAGTGTGCCTCTAAGAGCTTCGCCTTTTAATCTGTGACAGAAACAGAAGTCGAGTGGAGATACACAGTAATGTGTTACTGTGGGGTAAGTGGTGAAGAAGTTTGCATCTTGGTATATAATAATTGAAAATAAGTATACAGTTATCCTCGTTTTTGAAGAAGAAAGTGATTCATCAGTTGGATTTTCTCACTAAATTAATCATTACCATTTACCACCCACCATATCAAATGACTACCATTTACCAACCACATCTTTTGCCACATCTTCCCCAATTGCTGCATGTGCAACATCAGGGGACAGTGCTATCTACTCAATTTCACATGTACGAGCTCACAGAAGCCCATGATTGGCTAGAGATAATGTAAGTGATAGCAACAGAGAGTATACCATTCCTTTCTGTCTGAGAGCATGACCAGTTCTGTTCTCTTGGGTCTTTAGGTACAGATGACTGTAGCATCATAAGTATTTAAACTCGTGTTCTGCAGATGATAGAATGAAGGTCATCCAGTTGCATAACTCACGACCCAGGAAGTCGATAATTCTGTTTTTGATGCAGGCACAAATGACACTTAACCATCGACTAACTTTAGCCCATCTCAGTACACCTCTAAAGTAGGGATGTTACCATAACTGTGGCCAATGTGAATTGAGGTAATTTTCGATAATTCAACACAGTGGGTTTTAATGCAATTAGATGCAATGGAAAAAATATAATGCTATGTAATTTAATACAGTACAGAGAACAAATGATTAATTTATTTAAGTGCCTTCTGACTTCTAACGCATAACTCTTTCACAAACAGGCCTTTGTGTGCAAAAATTTTTTTTTAAAAATTAATAAAACCAGTTTGGTCTCCAGGAAAATGCAACTCTACCTCTGCCATGTTAATCTATATTCTATATGACTTTCAGGACACGCCTCTGTCTCTGTAGTGTTGTGATTGAGCATATACTAATAATGATATATATGCAACATACCTGTTGTTATATGCTGTTCTTACCCTGTGCACGTCTGTGGGTTCTTGGCTTTGTTCTGCCAGTCAGTTTATCACCACTGCAGTAAGGACAATGACAAGGAGCTTGGGAAATCACAACACATGCTTTATTAAACATCAGGAGTTGAAACTCATACATTAACCACAATGGATTGAACACCCTCTCCACACCCTCACAACTTCCACACAGGCTCCTGCACAGTGCATATTCTTGAGGTATTTTCTTCAGATCTAATTTAAAGTTGTAGTACATCATTTAAACCTTAAATTTCACTCCCTACATATAAATGTGTTTTTTACCGATACAAATATGTTAAAAACAATGCATAGTTATACAAATGCGAACTTATAGTAGATCATGGTACACTTTTTGAATGTTTAAAGTCTCTGGCATAAAGGAACTGGTGTTGGATCTATGATGATCTCAAATGTTGAATTATTTTATGAGTTGCTCAGTAGCTCCTGGTACCATAACTTCAACTGACTGTATAAGACTGTAGAAATGACATTACTTATAATCTCACACTCCGGTACACATGGTAGTTCTCACTCTCTGGTGTTTTGTATTGTTTTTAAGATTTATAATCACACTCTTGATATATCCTAATATAATCCTAATTAGGTTCCTTTTAAGTCTGGTTCCTTTCAAGGTTTCTTCCTCATAACTTCTAAGGGAGCTTTTCCTTGCCTTGGTCATCAGGGATATACACACATCATTTAGTTTAATTCTTAAATTCTGTAAAGCTGCTTTGAGACAATGTTTATTGTGAAAAGCGCTATAGAAATAAACTTAAAATTTGTATCCGATGCACATTTTTTAAAAATCAATGCTTCACATCGTTAACTTTTATGCGATGCACAGATACGAATCAGTGAACAAATCAAACACCTCACTCCACCTCAGTGCACCTCACCACACTTTAGCAAATATTAGCATGCCTCAACACTCACCACATAAAATTTACACACCTCACCACATCCCACCACACTCCAGCAAATCTCACAATGCCATATAAAAAATCTGCTGATTGTAGAGGTGGTTACGGTAGAGGTGTGTAAAGGTGTAATGAGCTATGTGAGGTCTGTAGAGGTGTGTTAAGGCCTGTTATGTGAGGCATAGGAGATCAAATGTATGTAAGGGTTATAGGTACATTGGAGAACAATAGCCATTTTTCCTGTGTAGAGGTTTTAAGTTGATGTTAATATCTATTAATTGTTCAAGCAAAAGAAATTAAATTTTACAAATATGATTACTCTAGAGTTTAAAATATGTGCACTAAATTCTGATATATACTTCTTATAATCTTCCATTTTTATTTCCAGAATATAACATTTAATCACACTTATACATACTATTATTAAACCCTTAAGATGCCTCCTGAGCCAGACACTGACTTTCTAGAAGAATTTAATATTTTTGTCTACTGGGTATTTTTATATTTATATAAAGAATGACAAAGACCCTTTTAATTATAGCAATACTTTTTACTCATATTAATCAAATCCTTAATTTTAATCTGTATTTTCAAATTAACATTAGCATGGTACTTCGAGCTCACCTAAATAAAGCTTTATCTGGTAACATTCAATAGATCTGATACACTACTCCCAGTTGCAAACCAAATAAATGATCGAGCAAGTTTAAATATATTTTTCAATAAATGGTGCAGCACTATTGTATTTCAGGGGGAATCAGTTCTGTCCTCAAGCAAATCCCCCACTCGTGTAAGAAACTATGGGGCAAGGAGGGTTTATAGCATAAAGAAAATCTTTCAGTAACTCCCATAATGCCTTTGTATCAACAAAAATTACTTATTTTTCAAAATAGGTAGAAAGCAACAAAACCTATTGCTATTAAATTTTAATTAACACTGTATATAAATACATTAATGTATAAGCTATTTATGCTTCACAAACTCCCCCAGACCTTGGCAGGAATGATCTGTCATACATTTCATTTCAGTAAGAAAATAGCTATCTTTCAGGATACAATTTAGCAGCAATGAGCAGAGATTGCTAGCAATCTATCAAAGATTTTGTATTTACAAGATCAGGTGTCTGCAACAAAAAAGCCATTTTGGCACCTCTCAACAAATTAAATGTACCTGGAGATGCAAAACATATTTGGCCTTTAAATGAATATAACACAATTTGTTGTTAAATGCAGATGTAAGGTAGTTGCCTAGTTGCACCACTAGGTGACACGAGTGTGATTTCTACCGTTTTTGTATGTTAGCAATTTATACCTTTTTGTCCCTGACAAGACATCGGATTGTTGCCTGGCAATGGGAGAGTGGTGCCATGAAATGCATGCTTGATATTTTAAAGGAAGCTTTTTATATATCCTCTCTCTGTGAACGGCTTCCTGCGTTTTATTAGTTCCTGCGTTGCCGCAAAACTTGCAACAGTTTGGAGTTTGGAGACTTTATCCACTTTATGAAGTTAAATTTGCTCTGCTTAGGTTTCTGCAGCAGTTCAGAAATAGATCTTTTCAGTTCATCTCTAGCTGGGTACTTCTCAGTAAATGCTGTGTGCTTCGTTTGGAAATGTCGTTCGACGTTTTCACCACATATCAAACTCGCCAGCAGGCCAGCATCATTGTCAGTGAAAGCCAATAATTCTGTCCATGCAGAATTAAACTGTTTTCATCCGAGTGCTTTCTTTTTGTAGATTTATCCATAGTTAGCTTACAAGAGCACGGTCTGGATCTCAAAATCAGCTATTCATTGGTCAAGGTGCAGGAAGAACACAGTTAGTGACGTATGGTTTAACAGACAAAATATTAAACCTTTATTTTTAGTGTCACATCTGTTACCTCGAATGGCAAGATAAAGATTGTTCCCTTTAAAACACTATAAACTGTGTAATAGAAAATAAATATAAAATAAAATGTTTGTTATTCACATTTCTTTTTGTCAATCCTGCAGGGAGCCACACTTGCTCCAGAGCCACAGGTTACCAACCCCCTCACTAGATGATGACCAAGGATGAGAACATTTTAGAAGCTTTTATTTCTACAGTATATATAATGTTATGCTGTAATAGTCTTGCTGGAGTCCCTAGTTGCACTCAGATCATCTGCACAGTGCCCTTAACTATTATGTAAAAATAAGGATATTTAATGATCCATGTTTACCCCTCTTATCGCTTTCTCTTTCTTTCTCTCTCTCTCTCTCTCTCTCTCTCTCTCTCTCTCTCTCTCTCTCTCTCTCTCTCTCTGTCAAGTGAAACATGCTTCTAAGGTACCATTGATCCTTTCCCTCTATTCTTTCTGGACCTCCCTGATTTATCCTGTTGTTGTACCTCTGGATGGAGTTCTCTTTAATTTGAGAGTGCTCATTGCTGCTGAGGATGGTTCCACATGAACAGTCTAAAGATCCATAAAATCACTGTGAAGGGTTGAAGTCAAGAACATAGAGGATGGATTTGGACTGTAATTAATGTAAACAGTCAATGGCATAGGGCTGCAATTGCCTTGAACCATTTTGCATTTGCAAGTGCCCACCAGTGAACCGTTGATAACCTCAACTAATGAATGGACATTTTGTGTCACCCAGATGAGGATGGGTTCCCTTTTTGTGTCTCGTTAAAATTGAACTGAATCAAATTAAAATGTGGCTTAACTTTAAAGCCCTTTGTATATTTTGACCCCTTTTATCTGTCCAGTAAGTTTATTATTAGCTGTGTTTTGTTTCAAGCAGTAATAATAAGCATGATTTATTTAATCTGTTTATTTTGGAAAAATCCTAAAAGAGTCAGTGCTTCTTAAGTAGTAAATGACACATTGCTTAAATCTACAGTTTTCAAAGGTATAGCAATTGACATTATTTGGCATGACAGCCTTGAGAACACAGTTATGTTAGACAGAAGAAGTTCTTACACACCTAACCTCTGGAAGAGTGTTTGAGACAAAGTTTTAAATGTTTGTTCAATAATAATGAATAAAACATGCCAGGATGTGCTGTTATAAGGACAGTAATTAAAGTCTGTGTGGTGCTGGAAAGCACAAAAATCCTCTTTCCTGAAGACGCCTATTAATGTTAAATAGACATCATCTTACATCAGTGCTGATAAATCTGCATAAATACATTGCATTGCATGTTTAATCCCTGTTTTATTATTAATAAATTCAAGTAAGTTATGTAGTTGTTACTATAGAAACAACAGTGTAGTAGAAAGGCTATTTTTTTGACCCTGGCTTCTGAATTGCACCAGTACTACTGTAACAGCTATGCTGAATCAGATTCAGAAATTCAACACCCAAACACTGGTATAACTGCTTTTAATAATCTAGTCTTGAGGAAAGAGGATTTTGTGCTTTTCAGCGCCACATATTTTGTTCAAATTCTCAGGTTGCAAAGTAATTCTCATGCATTATGTTAATTCACTTGTGATTTACATCTGTGTGGTTTATTAAAATACTTTGTTTTGTCATTGTAATGTTTTGTATGCTAAACACTTTGATAACACATAATAAAAAACTGATTATTAAGATTTATACCAACATGTCAAAAAGAGGAGATCTGCCACAAGCACTGCCACACACAAGCCTTCTGTGAGGTTGTTGCAGTACAGAAGGTCCTGTCTAAAGGGGCTTTTCAGGATGTCAGAGTGAAATGAGCTAAGACGTGTTAAACATTTGGCAGATGGCTTCCTTCCCATTGCCAAGCCCCTTCAGTGGTGCTCTCAATTAGCAGCTTGGTTGCATTTTTCATGTATCATTACACGAATGCATTCTATCAAAACTAAAGAAGGAAGAATTAAAAATTCGAAAAACCTGTCCCGGCCCACCTACAAAGAAAAAATAACTTTGGTTAAAAAAGTAAATCGTGAACAAAGAACTTCTGTCTGTAATCTGCAAATCTAGTGCTATTTCAATGCTTTAAATTTGCTGATTTTTCATTAGTGCTTTTGAGGAAAGAACATTTTCTCAATCAGACAAACCTCCAATCACCCCAAATCAAATCGGGGGAGAGAATGAGAGAGAATGAGACATTTCTGAGATTTTCTTTTCTGAAATGTTCTTTCTAGAGAATATAAAAGTAAAAGAGAAGCATGCGGAGAATAAATGGAAAAGAGAGGACACAGAGAAGAAATGAAATAACTATAAATGCGATAAAGTGAAAGAAACTTGGAAAGACAAGATAGCTCATAATATGCCAGATTTAGACTAAGCTTCTTTGTTAATATGCGTTATATTGATGAGATCATTTAATGCCAGGTTCGACTCTAGGCCCCCCTGTGTTTAGGGGTATGAACTCAATCCAGCAAATCACCAACAGATACACAAAGCCTGTGCAGAGCAAGTCAAAGAATCTAAAAAGAGATTAATTAGAATCTTGGATGAAATTAGAAAATCATATATTTAATTTTTTTTTCTCTTTAAGAGAAACTTTTACTAATTGGATGTAGCAGGGTTGACTCAAAACTGAGTGAAGAGCTCTGCTTAAATGCTCTAATGCACATGTGGAACTGATTCGAATCCTCTCGGGTTGCTTTCCTCTATTGCCAGAATCCAGGTTAGCAAAGTTTCTGGCAGCTCTCTGCCTCCCTCTAGTGATAGTACAAGGCTGTAAAGTCAGTCAACTCACAAATCCTATTCTTTCACAGGCAACCGATTAAATTAATCTAATTAGCCCATTTACAATTTTTTTATATATAATTGACGAATCAGACACAGGTCACCAGAACATAACCCAAAACACACAAGGAAAATTAATGACATCGGGAGCACAAACAACAAATGCAAGCCGCACGCATATCGCTTTCAAAAGTCTAAAAAACATCACGCCGACAGACAACAAGTAGAGGTAGTACCATATCAGCTCAGAATCCTCGTCTAATGCTCTCCCGTCTCAATTTCAACCTAGAGCATTACTGCGGAACAAGACACAGGTGTACAGGAGCAGAGCTTGACCTTAGGAGGAGAGAATTAACCCAATAAATACAGACAAAACACACAAAAAAAGCTTAGGCCATAAGAATTATCTATATATTAATGAAGGGTATAGCAAACAATAAATAGATCCAAAAAGGATCCAGGAAAGATAAGAATCTCTCATAACGTACGTATATTTCAACCAAAAGCCATGAAATGTCTTATGATAAATGCATGGTCTATGAATGTATCATCACTCAGCTTTTCATCACTGGCACGAGAAACTCAACAGTTAGAACATTTTGAGAGTCAAATGCATTGACAAATAGAGATTGAAACTTAAGTTCCTGCACAGTACAACATTAAAGATTTAAGACCTAGATATTTAGAAATAACATCTAAAATATTGTGTTTAATAATGCGATTTAATTCAATAACTTTGTATTTGTATAGCACTTTTAATGACGAACATTGATTCAAAGCAGCTTTACACAGATAATGTGGTAATAAAATTTGATTGAGATGTTCTTTATGTGTAAGTCTGTCCCTGATGAACAAGCCAGTGGTGACTGTGGCAAAAAAACTTCCCGAGATGTAATAGGGTGGAAACCTTGAGAGGCACCAGACTCAAGAGGGAACCCATTATCATCTGGCTGGCACAGACTGTCCATTTATTTCAGATGAACGATGTTGAGGTGTGCAGTGATGCACACAGATGCAAACTGTAGACCTGGGTCAGTGTAGCAGACTGTTGACTACAGTCCAAATCCATATTCAAATCCATCCAAGTGTGTAAAAAAAATTTATGAATTTGTGCCAATATATAGATATTAACCAAGAAATAAAGCTTGTCTAAAATGCGTAAATGGCTTTAATAGGCAAAAGAATAGCATTTGTAGGTAGGAAATAAATATATAACCGACCTACCCACCCACCCGACATTGGAAGCTAAGTGCAGTCGACCTGGTTAATGACTATTAGTCTTAAAGTAGTCTTACAAAAGTAAGTACACCCTCACATTTCAGAAACTATTGTAGTGAATCTTCTCAAATGACAATACTATAGAAATGAAACTTGGATATATTTGAGAGTAGTCAAGGTGCAGTTTGTATAGCAGTATAGATTTACTGTCCTCTAAAAATAACTCCAAATACAGCCATTATTTTCAAAATAACTGGCAACAAAAGTGAGTACACCCTATGTGATAATGAGCTCTGCATCTTGTAACCATGCAAAGCCACATGTCCTATTCATCATGCTCATGTTTTTGTCTGGTTGACAAATTTGTGTATCTTGTATTAGAGCAGTTAAAATGTGGTGCTTCAAGTACAATTCTCTTATACTGACCAGTGGATGTTCAAAATGGCACCTCATGTCAAAGACTCTCTGAGGATTTGAGAATTAGAATTTTTACTCTCCAGAAACATGGCCAAGGAAACATGGCCAAGATCAGCAACAGTGGCCAGAGTCAAACAGAGGTTTTCCTATACGAGTTCCACTCGGAACAGTCCTCGCAGGGGTCCATCAAAGTTGAGTCCTCGGGTTGTGCATCAGGTGCAGAAGTTGTTTCATAAAACAGATGTATGAGTGCTGCCAGCATTGCTTTAGAGGTTGCGGAAGCGAAAGGTCTGCTTGTCAGTGTTCAGACCATACGCAGCACACTGCAAAAGTCTGTTTGCGTGGCCGTTGCCCCAAAAGAAAGCCTTTGCAAAAAACAAAACACCACAAACAGTTTGCTGAATATAACCTGTCCAAGAGCATGAATTACTGGAACAATGTCCTCTGGTCTGAGGAGACTAAGATAAACTTGTTTGGCTCAGATAGTGTCCAGCATGTGTGGCAACGCCCTGGTGAGGAGCATCAAGAACATGCCTACAATGCCTGAGTGCTGCTGGTACTGAAACCTGCAGTTCATTGAGGAAAACATGGATTTCAACATGTACTGTGACATTCTGAAGCAGAACATGATACCCTCCCTTCAGAAACTTGGCCGAATGGTAGTTTTCCAACTTAATCAGGACCCCAAACACACTGCTAAGATGATAACTGCCTTGCAGAGGAAGCTGAAGTTGAGGGTGTTGGAGTGGCCAAGTATGTCTCAAGATCTGAACCCTATTGAGCACCTGTGGGGCATCCTCAAGCGGAAGGTGTCTAACATCTAGCAGCTCGGTGATGTCATTATGGAGGAGTGAAAGAGGATCCCAGCAACAGACTGTGCAGTTCTGGTGAATTCTATGGCCAGGAGGTTTAAGGCAGTGCTAGAAAAGTGCTGGTGCTCATACAAAATATTGACACTTTGGACACAGTTTTGATGTGTTCACTTAGGGTTTAATTACTTTGTTGCCTGTAATTTAGACAAAAATGGCTATATGTTGAGTTATTTTTAGTGGACAGTAAATCTATACTGCAATTTTTATTTGTATAGTGCAATATCTTAACAATAGATATTATCTCAAAGCTGCTTTACCCCGGTAATGCATTAATAAAGAATGAATACGATTGTTCTTTATAATTGTAAGTTTGTCCTAATGAGCAAGCCATAAGGGAGATGGCATAAGGAATAAAAATAAATTCAGAGGAACCAGAATGAAAAGAAAACCAACCTCATCTTGGTGGCACCAAATGTCCATTTATTACAGTTAAACATTGTTGAGGTGTGCAGTGATGTTGATTAAATGCAACCTGTAGTCCTGAGTCATTGTAGTAGACTTTTGACTGAATATATTCCAAATCCATCCTCAAAATCTCCTGAGTTGCTCTGTTATTTCATGGGTCCTCAGGCCAGTGTTGTGAAACCATCCCCAGCTGCACAGAGTGACCCCCAATGAAAGAGAAAGAGAAAGAGAGGGGGGAGTTTATATACAGTACAAACAGAGCAGTGCTTTGGAACAGCATGTAGCATTTCCTCCATACAACACCATTGCCCTCAAGAGTTTCATTGTGTATTTGGTGTTTCTTATGTTCACTACTTATGTGTTTTTAAATGCACAGATTGTTTTTTCTTTGTGTGCCAATTTGTGAAAAACGAGGCAAGTGCATGTAACAATGATGCAAAAGCATATACAAACTTATTAAAATATGATGCAATTTACAGCCTTATTCCAAAATGGATTAAATTCATTATTTTTCTTAAAATTCAACAAACAGCACCCTATAATGACAACATAAATGAAGTGGGTTTAACATTTTTTTTTTTAAATCACATGTACATAAGTATTCACAGCCTTTGCTCAATACTATG
Organism: Silurus aristotelis; assembly: GCF_946808225.1. Classification (NCBI taxonomy): domain Eukaryota; kingdom Metazoa; phylum Chordata; class Actinopteri; order Siluriformes; family Siluridae; genus Silurus; species Silurus aristotelis. The sequence continues at coordinate 15,460,196 of NC_139597.1, forward strand.
TTGAAGCACCTTTGGCACCAATTACAGCTTCATGTGTTTTGGAGTATGATCCTACAAGCTTGGCATATCTATTTTTTGCCAAGCTTTATCAGGTTGGTTGGGGAGCATCAGTGCACAACCAGTTTGTGCTCTGGCTGGGTCACTCAGCAACAGTCACCTAAGTCTGAGGTTCAGAGAGCTCTGGAGCAGGTTTTTTATCTAGGATGTCTCTGTACATTGCTGCATTCATTGATCTCTCGATCCCGACTACTCTCCCAGTTTCTGCCGCTGAAATACATCCCCACAGCATAGATGGTATTGGCCGGGTGATAAGCGTTTGCCTGGTTTCCTTCAAACATGATGCTTGCTATTTAGGCTAAAGAGTTCAACCTTTAAGTCCTTATGGTGCCTTTTGGCAAACTCCAGGTGCACTGTCATGTGCATTTGACTAAGCAGTGGCTTCTATCTGGTCATTCTACCGTACAGGCCTGAATGGTGGAGTGCTGCAAAGATGGTTGTTCTCCTGGGAGGTTCTCCTCTCTCCACAGAGAAACACTGAGCTCTTTCAGAGTGACCATCAATTTTTTGGTCACCACTCCCACTAAGGCTGTTCTCCCATGATCGCTCAGTTTGGCCGGGCGTCTCCACTCTAGGAAGAGCCCTGGTGGTTCCAAACTTCTTTCATTTACAGATGATGGAGGCCATTGTGCTCATTGGACCTTCAATGCTGCAAAAACTTTCATTACCCTCCCGCAGATCTGTGCCTCGATACAATCCTGTCTCGGAGGTCTACAGACAATTCCTTCGACTTCATGGCTTTATTTGTGCTCTGACATGCACTGTAACTGTGGGACCTCATATAGACAGGTGGATGCCTTCCAAATCATGTCCAATCAAGTGAATTCACCACACATGAACTCATGTTGTAGAAACAACTCAAGGATGATCAGTGGAAACTCAATTTTGAGTGTCATGGCAAAGGCTGTGAATACTTATGTGCATGTTATTATATATATATATATATATATATATATATATATATATATATATATATATATATATATATAAATTTGCAAAGATTTCAAACACACTTATTTCGTGTTGTCATTTCGGCATATTGTTTGTCGAATTTTGAGGAACATAATGAATTTTATACATTTTGGAATAGGTTGTAACATAAAATTTGAAAAAAGAATATTTTCCCGAAAGCACTTTATACTATAATTCTTGCTCTATAATTCTTACATTATATAAAGTCGCTATTAGAACAATGTCAATTGTAAGAAATAAGATTGATGAACGTTTTGATGTGCCCTGGCATTTGTGCTGTTTTTAGTTTACTGACACATACATACAGATCATATATTCACAAGACTTTTGAGAACTGGATGGGGTAGTCTTTTGGGGGGATGGGGGAGTTTTTGCTTCAAAATGATGTGAACATCATCCTGTTTGCTCATTCACAGAAAACAATATATTGATTTAGATTTTCGAAGACACTTTATGTTTAGAGAGGCTGTATGAGAGGAGGCATGAATGATCATAAATAATGCCATGATATAATGAGCCTTTTAGTCAGGTATGTGAAAGAGGGAATTGCTACAAGACAGAATGTGAGGAGAGAGAAATTAATTTATTCTTTGTTTGTAAGTTAATTAAAAGATATTTAACTATAAGGCAAAATAACTTGAGCTTTACTTGTGAGTGCCTTTAAACAGTTTACTAGAAACAAACAAATAAAAAATACATGAGACAAGATGTCATGAATACAAAATCCAAAACAGTGGCAGGATACTTGAACACCAGAAAACTGTGTTTCTTAGGTAATAGATGGCGTTACACGCATACTGAATAGTGTCTTTAAGGAGTCTGACCCTGAAAAGATGATTGTGTTCAGCTGTGCCCCTTTTTCTGTCATTGTCTGCATCTGATCACATGATAGTGGCAGGAAAAGGAACAGACAAAAAAGACTGTCCTGATGCCAGCAGTCTCTAAATGGCCTCATCTTCACCATGACCCATGTAGAAGAATAGCCCAGTGTACTGTAGCAGTACAGCTCACTGATGCTGACGTCTGTCCATTTATATTTTTGAAACCTTTGCACGTGCCCTGCCAGCCTGAGCATTGGTGTTCCAACACACAGGTGACTCACAGTTTTCAGAGCAGTTTCAGACAAAAACATTTTAAAGAGACTCATAGGAGTGTGTGCATCACATGGCTTTAGCTGTGGTCCAGGTTCCTGTGCAGGCAGGAGTCTTAAAGGACCCCTGGGCCCATGTCGACATGTCTCTGTTTAGCATGACAGAGTGGGCTGCTTTATTTGCTTTGGCTCTCTTTGCCACTGGTACTTTTGCTCTGTTTTTATCACATCTGAAGAAAATGTTAAACATGCTGTTTACACAAATAAGATGTCTACAGAGAGGGCAGGAAAAGGAGAAGTGTGGGAGAGTAGAGGTTCGGGTTGGTACTTTAAATGTTGGTACTATGACTGGTAAAGGTTGAGAGGTAGCTGATATGATGGAGAGGAGAAAGGTAGATATGTTGTGTGTTCAGGAGACCAAGTAGAAAGGAAGTAAGGCCAGGAACATTGGAGGAGGGTTTAAACTGTTCTATCATCACGGGGATGGAAAGAGAACTGGTGTAGGGGTGATCCTGAAGGAAGAGTACAGTAAGAGTGTAGTGAAGGTGAAGAGATTTTCTGATAGAGTAATGAACGTGAAGCTGGAAGTTGAAGGCGTGATGATAAATGTCATCAGTGCTTATGCTCCACAAGTGGGTTGTGAGATGGAGGAGAAGGAAAAATTCTGGAGTGAGTTAGATGAAGTGGTAGAAGGTGTAGGTGAAGGGAACAGAGGTGATGAGGAGGTAATGGGAAGGTATGGTTTTATAGAGAGCAATGTGGAAGGGATGATGGTGGTAGATTTTGCTAAAAGGATGGAAATGGCAGTGATAAACACGTATTTTATAAGATTGGACGAAGGTGCACACAGGTGGACTATGTTCTATGTAGGAGATGGAAAAGGCATATGAGGAGTTACTTGGAAACTCCACAAGGAAAAGGCATATGAGAAGCTGTATGGGAAGTTGGGTCAAAAGTGCAAAGTAATGGAGAGTGTGTTAGAGAAGTGAAGAAAAGAGTACATGCAGGGTGGAGTGGGTGGAGAAGATTAGCAGGAGTGATTTGTGATAGAAGAGTATCTGCGAGAGTGAAAGGGAAAGTTTATAGGACTGTGGTGAGACCTGAGATGATGTATGGTTTAGAGACAGTGGCATTGAGTAAAAGACAGGAGTTGGAGCTGGAGGTAGCAGAGCTGAAGATGTTGAGGTTTTCGTTGGGAGTGACGAGTACAGACAGGATTAGAAATTAGTTTATTAGAGGGACAGTGCATGTAGGACGTATTGAAGACAAGGTGAGGGAGGCGAGATTAAGATGGTTTAAACATGTGCAGAGGAGGGACATGAGGTATATCACTGGGAGAATGCTGAGGATGGAGCTACCAGTAAGGTGGAAAAGAGGAAGGCTAGATAGTTGGTTTGGAAGAGGCAGATGTAGAGGACAGGGGGGTATGAAGACGGATGATCTGCTGTTGCGACCCCTAATGGGAGAAGCCGAAAGAAGAAGAAGCAGAAGATGCTGTTAACACAAATACACTACATTATTAACATTAGTGTAATGTTCACTGATACTAGTAATAATTTATAGAAAAAGAACACAATTTTTACACAGCACACATATTTTACCATACAGTCAATAAATCAAATTAAAGTAACATCTCTAAAATAGTGAACGCACACTTACTCTATAAGATTCTGAATGGAGTTGAAACTGAATTTGACCTACATCCCCTCCATGTGTGAGATGCAGGTGAAGGTGAGAGTGGTGTATTCACAGTCCTGAAAGTACGTTGTAAACAATTATTAGCATTTATTTTTCACAGTTCCTTAAAAAGAGGCAAAGTTCAGGGCAGGCAGCAAACAATCATTAACGTAATTAAAAGGTCTGAAGTCAAAACCTTGCACAGTTTGTAATTTGTTCCCAGGCAGGGGCTTCTGGTAACTGTAGTTAAATGAGACAGTCTTGGTAGCCATAGTGCTCTCTGCTGGTGAGTGGGATAAATGACAGGCATCGGATACTTCACATAAACAGCTGTCCAACTAATTGATAACGCATTCGTTGACAATCGAATTTCATTATCGATTATTATCGATTTCATCTAATAGTTTTTGCAGCTGTAAAATCATGCTTTTTTATTTGACAAAATATGTAACTGTATAAAAATAACTTTGCTTTATAACATCTTTCTCAACATTTGTTTATTTGTAAATATACACTGAGATTGTGATAACAACAAGCAGCTCATTAAGGATAGCAAATAACCAGTGTTTTTGTGTCTTTTTTCTCCTCACCTCATATACTGATATAGCACAAAACAGACTGTGCAGACTGTGAAAAGATTATAAGATTATATAAGATTAGATCCACTAAGCACTGGATGTTGTAAGACATTAAATTAAGTTTAAGTGACATTTCACACGTCCGTCATAGTAAGCGTTGGTGACATTATTACAGCAGTGGATTAGAGGTAGTGGTGAACTAATGGAGCTTAGTGGGGATTAAATCCACTAATTACGGGATGTTGTAAAGCACATCCGCCATAGTAAGTTTTAGTGACATTATCACAATTATATATATATATATATATATATATATATATATATATATATATATATATATATATATATATATATATATATATATATATATAGTGAGGAAAATAAGTATTTGAACACCCTGCTATTTTGCAAGTTCTCCCACTTAGAAATCATGGAGGGGTCTGAAATTGTCATCGTAGGTGCATGTCCACTGTGAGAGACATAATCTAAAAAAAAATATCCAGAAATCACAATATATGATTTTTTAACTATTTATTTGTATGATACAGCTGCAAATAAGTATTTGAACACCTGAGAAAGTCAATGTTAATATCTGGTCAACAAACAATTTTTACATTGTTTTGGAAGATTCGCTTATCCAGAGAGCATTTGAGAGTTATATGGCTTGCTCAAGGGACTAGCAAGAGCTTCCTAAATTATTTGGGGAGTGATGCATATACAATGGTATAAAGCATTTAATAAAATGACTTTTTCAACGTTTGAATGTGACCACGATAAGCAGTTCAAAATAATTGGCAATTGCTGATTGTTTTTTATTCTTTACCCTTCATAAACTGATAAATCACAAAATAGAGTGCAAGCTGTAAAGAAGCATATAAATGGTTGAATGAATTGAATGAATACACCCTTTACTTTCGGTCTGAAATAAATTGCCAGACCAACTGATAATTGTCAGCCGTGACCAAATGAATTGTCAGTCGAATGAATTAATTGAACTGGTAAATGAGCATACTAAATAAACTGTGTGAATAAATGATCTGCTGACTCCATGATGTCGACTTGGATGACTGATGCACATTCAGGTCAGCACACTTTCAGCAAAGAGAAAGAGAGGAGTAACAGTGAATTTAAAAATAAGTGAATAAAAAAAGCCTAACACTAAAACTAAACTAAAGACTAAAACTGTTGTCCCACTACAATTTTCCTTACAGCCACTCCAATTAATTACACACAATTTTTATAGACTAAATCACAAGCTTAGTGTGATAAAGTTTTATATTTTGCAGCATTTCACATTTCATATTTGCAACATTTCACCTTTGTATTTAAGTTTAGTAAACTCTGACCTATAAGTTTGTATAATGTAAAGACATGTCCAAGCAATGCATTATGATGACCACTGAAAACTAGTTTACTTTATTTATTTATTTTGATTTACATGGTGTGTCTTCATACATGACCAATCATAAAGTTATCCTGCTCGGTTGTAACTTACTGTAAAAGTCATTTACAAAAAAATAGAGAATTAACCTAAACAAATGATTTTGCTGAATAGAAATTCAAGTCACTGAAATAAAAAAATAAAAAAACCACCAGCATCTAAAAGGTTAGACATGAATGCTAGTAGTTTTGGTCAATTATCATGTACTGTTTAAGTCTTCTTGTGCTGTAGTGGTGTTAACACAACACTGTTTGGTTCAGGAAAGATGAAATTGGAGACAGGATTTCGATCTTAACTTAGGAAAAGGTATTTTTTCTATTTTTACTTCTCAATTCAATCAAATAAAATTATATTTGTTCAGTGCCAGCACTTTTGACAATATAAATTGTAAATAGATTGCAAATATAATATTAATATATATAAATATATACATTTTTCATTTATAAATCAGTCCATTAAAAATGATCTATCCATAGAAAAGGTTAATCTAAAGGTTTATCTCTAATGAGCAGCCGGTGGCAAAGAAAAAGTCCTCGATATGGTATCCCTAAAAACACTCCTTGAGCTTGTAGCCCTCAGCCATTGTAGCAGACCATTTAAATTAATTACAGTTAAAATCAATCTTAATGGTTTTTAAGTTTAACCCTGCTCAGTAACTTAACGGGTCTGTTCATGTGGAAATATTCTCAGCAGCAACGCGGGGTCTTCAATAAAAAAAAAAAAAACTCAGGAACGGTGTCGTTAATTCATCGGACAGGTTCAGAAAAAAGAAAAGAACAGGATCACTGGTACCTCGGGTCCATGTTTAACTTGGTAATAGTTAATGCTTCCAAGCACTTTGTCATAGAGCTGGACTTTACTAGTCCATAATACCTGAGTCTCAGGACAATGACACACACTCTTGTTTAATGTTTAAGAGGAGTACACACATGCACACTAGTACAATTATACAAAACATTAAAAACACATTAGCAAAAAAACATTGCTAATCAATGTTTTATGTCTGTTTATTATTATTATTATTTTATCCATTCAGCTTTCAAACAAATGCAACTTAATTACTAAATCAGAAATGTGTTATTGGGTGTCATTAAAAGTGTCGTACAAATACCTAATAATCTACAGAATAATTTTCAGGTGTTTTTATGTTATAGCTGATTACAGTACATGTATATCCAATCACATATCCATTAGTAGAACGCAAATCCATCGAACAGGATCAAGGAAAAAAACAAAGTAACAGAAAGTGTATAGTTCACCTAGGTTTTGTGAAAGAGAGTGTGTGTACCTCAGACATTATTTGCTTTCTTTTTACTCATGTGAGTCTGTGTAAGTATGAGTAATAAGTAGGTGATTGCAAATGGGAATATACAGGAGAGAAGCAGAAGCAGCGTCCGCCTAGTAAGCTGGACAAACACTTTCTGCACCCATCCGCACTACCTCCATGCCTGGGTCTGCCCTTTGTATAGTATATATGGTAGAGATGGCAGTGGATTTATTAACCAGATTGAGAGTAGTTAGCAGGTTAAGAAGAGCCTGGAGAGGTGGAAGTACGCACTGGAGTGAAGGGGAATGAAAGTCAGTAGGAGTAAGACAGAGTACATGTGTGTGAATGAGAGGGAGGGCAGTGGAGTGGTGCAGTTGCAGGGAGAAGAGGTGGAGAAGGTGGAGGAGTTCAGGTACCTGGGGTCAACAGTGCAAAGTAATGAAGAGTGTGTTGGAGAAGTCAAAAAAAAAGGCAGGGTGGAGTGGGTGGAGAAGAGTGGCAGGAGTGATTTGTGATAGAAGAGTATCTGCAAGAGTGAAAGGGAAAGTTTATAGGACTGTGGTGAGACCTGCGATGTTGTATGGATTAGAGACAGTGGCATTAAGTAAAAGACAGGAGGTGGAGCTGGAGGTAGCAGAGCTGAAGATGTTGAGGTTTTCGTTGGGAGTGATGAGGATGGACAGGATTAGAAATAAGTTTATTAGAGGGACAGCGCATGTAGGACATTTTGGAGACAAGGTCAGGGAGGCGAGATTGAGATGGTTTGGACATGTGTAGAGGAGGGACATGGGGTATATCGGTTGGAGAATGCTGAGAAGGAAGGAGGAAAAGAAAAAGGCCAAGGAGGAGGTTTATGGATGTGGTGAGGGAAGACATGCAGGTAGTTGGTTTGAAAAAGGCAGATGTAGAGGACAGAGTAGTATGGATACAGATGATCTGCTTTGGCAACCCCTAATGTGAGGTGGAGGTGGCAAAGATGCTAAGATTTCTAATTGGGAGTGACAACGATGGACAGGATTAGAAACAAGTTTATTAGAGGGACAGCGCATGTAGGAAGATTTGGGGACATGCTGAGGGAGGCGTGATTAAGATAAAGTAGTATAGAGATGGATGACCCTCTGTGGCAACCCCTAATAGGAGCAGCCAAAAGAAGATATATTTATCTTTTTTGTTTAATTATCTCTATTACATAAATGATATACATGTGAATTACTTTACTGGTCTTATTGAAACACAGATTGATTGATTGATTGATTGATTGATTGATTGATTGATTGATTGATTGATTGATTGATTGATTGATTGAAAATTTTGCAATCCCTGCTCAAATAATAAGTAAACTTTTAAAGTTACATATATTTTTTGTTGTCATATTGATAAAAAATCTTCAGAAACTGGCCATGTTTATACATGCTACATGGTAATATTTCAGTTATTTAACTGTGGAAACATCTGCAGCTTTGATGTTTAGCCATTTATTTGTTCAGGGATTTAATAAGGCCAACATGGGCTTAATTGCTTACTACTACTATTATTACTATCCCTCAGACATTATTTTCCTTCTTCTTACTCATGTCTTATAAAACATGGCACAGTGACTCCAGTTTTCTCTACCTTTGTAATCAAGACAAGCAGATCTGTCACTCTGTGCTATCCACAGAAATCCATTTTGGCTCAGCAGGAGCTTTCTGAAATCCCCACCTGCATCAGTAATCGCAACAAGAGTTTCTTCAAGGCTTGTATTCAAGAAATCGTCTTCCAGCACAAACAAGCTGAACATGTTGCTTACTGAAGTACTGAAATGATGCCTTCAGCTTTAGAAACATATTAAACAAATGAGAGGAATCTTATCTATAAAAACAATTAGAAGTTCTCCAAAGACATAGATCTTCTGTTAATTAAGTTCCGTTCTTTATCACTCAATCCGTCTTATTGATTCTGGTCCTCATCCCAATCAATGCTTGTTAGTCTATTAACTGCGGTGTAGAGTCTTTAGCTTGTGTAATTTCAGCCTGCTGCACTGGCATTAGAAGGGTATTGCGGTGCTTTATTGTGGGCTGTGGAGATGAAAGTGAATTTGAAAGCATTGATATAAAATTAGTCTGCCACAGAAATAAGTACCCTTTGTGTTCCTCTCTAACAAACAATTCGGTTTTGCATCTCAGAGAATTTTGGCTGGTTAAAAAGGTTCACATATTTTGTGATTGTGAAAGAAAATCATCTTAAACATGAATGTTGTCCAACACTTAACACCTACCTAGACAAATCTATTGAACTCTCTTTTACTGAAGCCCATCTACTGGGCTCAGTGAACCAATTAGCACTTTCAGATCACCAACTGCTTAGGCATCAAGAACAGCAGCAGGGTCTTCAGAGAAGCCAAAGACAATCTACTACAGAACACAAAGTCTATAGTAAGATTTAGGAGTGGCCATCAATAAAAGTGTTGATAGTCACACACAGATTTCAGCAGACCTCCCCAGGAATTTTCTTGTAGGTCTCTGCAAGTGTTTTTCAAGTGGATCATTAAGAATCGTAACTTACAGCTGTTGGAGTAAATGAGACGGTGCCCCAAGAAGACTGATGACAGTTAGGAGTCATACTATTAATCAGTGGCGGGCCGTGCATTTGGTACCTGGGCCTTCAGTGGGGACTTACCTGACGTAATCCACCTCTTAATACCACCACTATCACGTTGCAATTATAGAAACCTTCAATACTATACAAAAACACAATATAACAACACGTGGCATTACAGAGAGAGAGGCATTGCACATATAGAGGGTGAATACCATTTTACTAAAGCAAGAAACCCAGTTAAGACTTCAAACCTCTACACTACAATCGCAACTGTGCACCTACATCATCTCGAGCAGTTCAGAATCAATATTTGTCTAATAACATGACAAAAACATGAAAAATAAAATTAAATACAACCTACTCACCAGAGATGCAGACTCATAATGTGCACCGCTCCTCAGAGGCTGTAGGCTAGTGGTACCGCTCGTATTTACTGGTGTGGAAGTGGAGAACAAACCCCTTCCCGTGCTGAGACAAGCTATCAATACCTTAGAGGATGGAAAAATGCAGACGCTATTCTGGGCTAGCTATCTGATTGGTTAAAGAAACAGAAACATTATCAAGGAGACAATGGTAAAAAAAAAAGGGGCAGCAGTACAGACTTTGCAGGCCAGAGGGCAAATTAGATTGACATGGCAGCACATAGAGGCAGAAATCTGATCGGACAAAAAATCTAACATGCACATACACATACTGGAAGCAGTGCAGCCAAGAGAAACGCTACAAAATGAAGAGAATAAACTGTTGGGAATAAATTAATACAATTCCATGGAACAAATATTATAATTTAGGTTGTAAATGTAGGTCAGTGCTTCTGATATTGTTTAGGCCAGCAGAGAAGGCTTTGCTGGCCATGACTGCCCACCACTGCTATTAATACATCTGAATGTTTATGATTATGGAGAAAATAAACTCTCCTCAGAAATGTTGGTAATATGGGACGTTCCAAAAATAGCCCATTTTTTAGATTAGCAAAAAAAATAAAAAATCTGGACTGCGCCAATAGGTCCAAATTCCAAAAAAAGAAATCACTAGAAAACATTCTTGCCTCTAGACCTCAAGATATGGTTTAAGATATTGCCTAAATGCCAAATGCTATGCAATAGCACCACCAATTGGCAAATTATAGAGGGAGAGTAGTACATACTGGACTGGACTCTAATGTCCTGTTTCCTATTCATTATACCGAGGAAAAGGGGGAATCACAACCAATGCCATGCAGGAATCACGAGGCGATAATCAAAAAGCTGTATGTAAGTGCACAATTTTTTGCATTGGTCCCATTTTGATTGGCATTGGTGTTGTTTTTGCCATAAAATTAATGACCTAATAATGTAAATTAATTCACACATAAATACTGTAGCTTTGCATAATGGTATTTGGGATTTAAGCCCATTTGTGGAACAGGTTCCTTTTGAAGTGTCCAGTGAGTGCACATTATTGATTATGTAGGGGGAATATATTTTTTATACCAGGAGGTGGCAATAGAGTATAGTTTATAAAAGGTTTTGCAGAAAGACAAGAACATGATGACAAAATGACACAAATGACCTCCCTAGATCAAATGTGCTTTATGTTAGCTGTAGAAAATATAAAGAAAACACACGCAGCTGCATGCCTATTAAGGGTGTGTGTTTTTTTTTTTTTTTTTGCTTGTTCCACTTAAAAATGTAGTTCAACTAGTACATTTTGCTGCTAGAAGTGCTGGCCAGAAGTATCTCCCTTCCCCTATATAGTGTAGGCAAAAGCAAAACTGACAACTGAGTGGATTTTTGCCTACTGTTTTAAGTAAAGCATTTAAATGGATTATATTTGAAATAAAATGATTGTTAAATGAAACTTTAATTGTGGACTGATAGCATGATTCATGATGTAGAGACATTGTCTAATATTTATAATTTTTTTTGTCTTTGACAAAATATTACAGGTCAGATTTTATAGCAGTCTTGTCAGGTAGCAGGAAGATGACACTTCCCAGAAGCCCCTGCATGTAATGTCACAAACTATGCACCTTTGTTTCTTGTTTCTCCAGCATCACTTTACAAGTTTTTGATTATCTTTTTGAAGCGTTTGTTAATGTCATGTCAGTTTGTTGTGTTGCCTACCATAGTCTTGTTCAGAGTCGGTGTAGTTATTTTACACATTGCAAAATAAAAGCCTGCACCTGCACCTGCACCTGCAGCCTTTGCCTGTGACAGAAAGCTTCACCTATCTTATGGGTGCAGCGGAGCAGATCCGGGATAATCAGAAGCCACTTGACATCCTTGATGCACTCCTGGACCAACTCTTGTTAAGGTCTGATGCTGGGCACTTCATCAAGGAGCTGTTTGGGGAAGGAGCTCCTATCCTGTAGAGAAAAACAACACCTTTACCCTCCCACACTATGGAAATCATGTCTTTTGGGTGTTATGGTGCTTTCTCCCAGTGGCTGGTTGAAGACTTTGCTCTGCCGCCCTGCCCTGCCCTGTTGGGGATGTCACTTCCCTGCCTAGCCCTTTTGAGGACATTGCTCTCCTCCTAGCCTGGTCATGGACATCACTCTGCCTTTTAGACCTGCCATGGATGTTGTTCTCCCTCCACGCCCTCGTGAAAACCTTGTTCCACCTTTAAGTTTTATAATACCTATTTACAAAAGTCGAAATTAATATTTTTTCTAAAGCATTTTGTTTAAAAAAATTCTCGAAAGTAGTGTACAGGTAAAACACACGATATAATCAATCAATGCACTTAAATACCAAGTGCATAATAATAATAATAATAATAATAATAATAATAATAATAATAATAATAATAATAAATTCTTCTTCTTTCAGCTTCTCCCATTAGGGGTCGCCACAGCGGATCATCCGTCTCCATACCCCCCCCATCCTCTACATCTGCCTCTTTCAACCCAACTACCTGCATGTCTTCCCTCACCACATCCATAAACCTCCTCCTTGGCTTTCTTCTTTTCCTCCTTCCTGGTGGCTCCACTTTCTCTACTTAAAGCCATACCTACCCATCACCTTCTCATCACCTCTGTTCCCTTCACCTAAATGCTAATTAAAGTCTGCCACAATCACCAATCTTCCATTCCTATGTACACCTTCTACCATTTCATCTAACTCACTCCAGAATTTATTCTTCTCCTCCATCTCACAACCAAATTGTGGAGCACTGACGACATTTATCATCACCCCTTCAACTTCCAGCTTCACGTTCATCACTCTATCAGAAACTCTCTTCACCTCCACTACACTCTTGCTGTACTCTTCCTTCAGGATCACCCCTACACCATTTCTCTTAAATGGCTAAAATCCTTCCATAAGAGCATGTGACAAAGACGGGGTGACTGTGTAAACTTAGCATTACTTAATAACTCTGCCAGCCAGTTAACTTATTATTATAAAACAGTCTGCAGCCTTTGGTCCTTCTCTACATGTCCCAGGGATAAAATTTATCTGGTATGCAGATGACCTGCTTATGCACAGACTCCCCTCATGAAGTTGAATGAACCTCAGCATACTAACACATATCAACACCACACGTTAAACTAACACACTCTGCAAGCTGCACCAACTCCACACAAGCATCTTACTAACACCAACAAATACTACATCAAATACAGTGTTAAATAATGACATTCCAAAAATAAAATGAGATTCGAGAATCCAAAAAAGCAAAATGTAAAAGATTACCTGGGGCCCATTCTTTAAATTACAATTCCAAATCAAATTACACATTCAAGATCACCTCATCATGGTAATTTCTGCTACGTTCTGGCTAGATAGGTTCATCAAACACATGCTACACTCTGCTACTAAGGTGAGGTTGTGGAAGACAGTTTCATGTCACAGATTATACACCATGGCAAGATTAAGTCGAACAAAAAGACACAAGGTAACTATACTGCATCAGCAAGTTCTCGCTCAGACAAAGATTTTAAAGCATATTGGGGTTTTTAAATGTGCTGATCTTTATAAAGCGGGTAAAATAAACGTGTAATGTTCAGGACTCTAGACTCTGTTGTCAGTCAAGGAAACTTAATGCAGCGGAAGAATGACACATCCTGCTTACTTTCCTTCAACATCGAAAGATGTCCAGCAGTGCCATCAACAAAGAACTACTGGAAACCAATGGATTTACTAGAGAAGTCCGGCCAGAAGTGGTCTTCATAGAAGAAATTTGGCCAAAAAGCCATTCTGACATGGAAACAAGGCTAAGCGAACTCAAATGCAAATGGACACCTCACTGTTTTTATATTTTCTAGTTTAGTGGACAGGTTGAAATATTGGCAGGGTTAAGGTTTAGGGTTATTTTACTTTTTTTTTTTTTACCACAAATGCAATCAATGCACAACACAACTCAAGGTGAGATGAATGCAGAGTGTTGATTATTGTCACTGCCTCAAAATCTAAGCAATATGAAATAAAGTAGAAACTTTCTATCTTTTTATCGAACTTTTAGTTCAAACATACTGTAACCATTTGTTTAAGCCTCACTCGTTGTAATAGATACTAAAAAAATTCACAAATAAGAAGTAGGTGTGTAATGTGTGTTTGCTCATTCCCCCACAGTACCACCGCAGACTCCCAAAAAATCCCGGCATACCGCAATATTGTTATATTGTTATTCAAAATATTGAAATATGTCCCCTGTCTGTTCAGGCCTCAGTCTGATTATTGTGTCCAAACAACCAAATACATTTACCATTTAAAAAAGTGTTTTATCAAGGCAACAATAAAACACAGCTGATTGGTAGAAACCCATTAACAAACATATATTATGAATATATCATAATTTAATGAATATATTATAATATCAGGCACAAAATTTGAAAGAGAACATCACAGTGGTTAAAGTGAGCATAGTCAGGTGATCAGCAAACAAGTATAAACAGAATTAGAGAATAGCCTGGTCATTTAATACAAGTAGTAATGGTGTAACAGTACACATAAATCGTGTACCGTAATTTTTGTGGTACAGGGCTGTCAGTGCAATACTTTTTATGTGTGGAACATAGATCAAATTCGAGTTAGTTCAGGACCATATTAAGTGGTGGACCATGAGTTTGTTTAGTCTATGTCTTGCACTTTAACAATTATTATTATAATTATTATTAAACTTGAGAACATACATAGCAAAACCAAAATAAACTAAAGTTAGCGCGGTGTCACTGTGGCTACTCACTCTCTACTGGAAATAAGATTTGTTTTGCGCATGCATGGAAACGGTAAATAATCCATAGCGCTATGTGTGTTTTATGTGTAAACATGAAAAACAAAACTATGGCTTAGTAAGCATGTTTGAGCCAAGTTTTGGTGTTAATGTCAGAGAAAGATGAGCAATACTTTGCAGTTTTTCAGTCAAAAGTAGAGTTAAGGTTAGAAAGTAAATAATTTAAATGGGCAAGGGTGAGGGCAGGGGCATGGCCAGAGCACTCACTGGTGCCCCCAGCTAGTTGTGCCCTAGGCGGCCACCAAGTTTGCCTATGCCCAAAAATGGTGCTGCCCCCTCTATAAAGGGCTGACTCTAGAAGCACTTTTTCCTTTTGTGATGTAAGTAGTTTGTTAAAATGGAGACAGTAAGATCTTAATAATTTAATTAAAAGCAAATAAACACAAAAGGGTGTGTCAACATAGTGTCTGCCAAAAAATAGTACAAATAAAATACTATAATTATAGAATTTAGCACTATAATTACCAAATTATGCTCCTCAAACCAATGTTCAGACAGGGAAAAATGAACTTGGTTTATTTTGTAATGAAGAAATGGATTTGGTTATTTGGATAACCTGAATACATTTTTGTCAGATTTCAACAATAATTTAAAAATTCTTTATTGAAACCCCACCATATTTATCCATTTCTAGAATATGCCTTGCTCCCAATTCAAGTACTATAGATAGGATCCTGATTGTATATGACTAAAAAATAGAATAGAATAGAATAGAATAGAATAGAATAGAATAGAATAGAATAGTTTGCAAGTTGGCAGCTGAGGCCTAAATTGTATTGTTACTATAAAGTATAACTGTAAATAGTTGTTTATTTCAGAAGGCTTTTCTTATATTTACATTTTATGCCATTTGGCAGATACCCTTATTTTTCATCTTATTTAATACTTTAAATAAAAGGGGAAATGTTTTCCTAGCAACATGAAATTATCTCATTCATACAACTGAGCAGTTAAGGGTTAAAGGCCTTGCTCAAGGGTGACAGTGAAAGGGGTGGGATTTAAACTCACAACCTTCTGAGCAGAAGGCCAACATCTTAACTAAAGAGCTTCCTCTTCCCACAATTATAGCTCAACTATAAACCAATTAATTACAAAAAAAAGCTTTATATTCACATATCTATTTACATGATTGTGTAATTGTGTGATGAAGTATAATTACGGTAGTCTGGTCTTCTCACTCAAATGCAATTTTTTTACTTTATTACTGATACTGTGCAAATCTGTATGCACTGTGTAGGTAGATTGTATTTAGTAGGTTAGAGTAGATCAATACATGCTAATGTCTGGCAGAAAAGCAAATGCCAAAGTAATTTTCCAGGGACGTCAGCAGGTACTACATGGTTGTTATAATTGCTGTCCAAGCAAGCTTTAAGATATTGGGTTGTTTTGTCTATAGAAGTATGAATAGTATAACTGCAAGGTTTCAAGCCTTTATGTACCTTTACAGTTTTCAGTGGAAGGTCTTTCACTACCTTTTTGAGTCTATTTGTATAGGGCTTTTCACAACAGACATTGTCTCAAAGCAGCTTTACACAAATCAACAGTTAAGGTGAATGGTGGGAATTTGTCCCTGATGAGCAAGCCTGTGGTAAGGAAAAACTCCCTTAGATGTAATGAGGAAGAAACCTTCAGAGGAACCAGACTCAAAAGGGGAACCCATCCTCATTTGGGTGACATCAAGAGTTTGATCATAAATCTTTCAACAATACAGAACACTGGAGAGTGAGAACTAACATGATTACTGGAGTATAAGATTATAAGTGATGTTCTTTCTGCAGTCTTATACAGTCTTTATGGTTAGTAGCGCCTAGTTTTATAAGCTCAGCATTTGTGATCATCACAGATCCAGCATCAGCTTCTCCATACCAGAGCTTTTAAACACTCCAGGAGGTCCAATGTCAAACTCCACACATGTAGTGGGATCCAAATGGCACTGGTACGTCTCTAGATGGTTCGGGATGTTTGCGAGTTCGGCATCTACTTCTTCAAAGGTCCGTAATCTTCACGAGATGGGAGGTGACTGGAGCTGGCCAAACCTCAGGGTGTCTCGGGATGGGGAGAGAAAGAGAAGCAGTGGAGAGAAATTAGCGTAACTGCTGTTCATGATATTAACAGCACAAGTTGATAATGTGCATGTGATCAGATGTTCTGGAGCACAAAGTTATGATATGTGATGTGTGTTATGTGTAGGCTTTGCTAAAAAGATATGTTTTTAATCTGCACTTAAACTGGGTGAGTGTGTCTAAACCCCGAACACTGTCAGGAAGACTATTCCAGAGTTTAGGAGCTAAATGTGAAAATGCTCTACCGCCTTTAGTGGACTTTGCTATTCTAGGAACTACTAGAAGCCCAGAGTTTTGAGATCTCAGGGAGCGTGGTGGATTGTAGCGTGTTAAAAGATTGGATAGATACATGGGAGCCAAACCATTTAGTGCTTTATAAGTGAGAAGTAATAGTTTGTAGTCTATTCGAAACTTAACAGGAAGCCAATGTAGGGACGATAGGATTGGGGTTATGTGATCATATTTTCTTGACCTTGTGAGAACTCTGGCTGCTGCATTCTGGACTAACTGAAGCTTGTTTATTAATGATGCAGGACATCCACCTAGTAATGCATTACAGTAGTCTATTCTGGAGGTCATAAACGCATGGACGAGCTTCTCTGCATCGAATATAGACAACATGTTTCTTAACTTAGAAATATTTCTAAGGTGAAAGAAGGCTGTTTTTGTAACTTGGTTGATATGATATTTGAAAGACAAGTTGCTGTCTAAAATAACTCCCAGGTCTTTTACCGTTGAACTAGTGGTTACAGAACATCCATCTAAATGCAGGTTGAGATGCTGGAGCTTCTGTATACTAGTTTTTGGGCCGATGAGCAAAATCTAAGTCTTATCAGAATTTAAAAGTAGAAAGTTATGGGTCATCCAATCTCTTATTTCCTTAACACACTCAGTTATCCGAGTTAATTGAGCTGTATCGCCTGGTTTAGATGAGATATATAGCTGAGTATCATCAGCATAACAATGGAAGCTAATTCCATGCCTTTTTATAATATTTCCTAATGGAAGCATGTATATTGTGAAGAGCAGGGGTCCTAGAACTGAACCTTGCAGGACGCCATAATTTACTTGCATTAGCCTGGATAGCTCTCCATTTAAATCTACGAAATGGTAACGATCGGACAGGTAGTATTTAAACCAGCTTAATGCCTGTCCCTGAATGGCGATGTAATTTTTTAAGAGATCTAGGAGGAGAGCATGGTCTGTAGTGTCGAATGCAGCACTAAGATCTAGTAGAACCAACAGCGAGATGAAGTCTTGGTCTGAAGCTAAAAACAGGTCATTAGTGATTTTAACCAGAGCAGTTTCTGTCCTATGATGGGGCCTAAAACCTGACTGAAATTCTTCAAAGACTGAAATTCTTCAAATTCTTCAAAATTCTTCAAAGATTTTTGAGGTTCTAGACATGTCTACAGGATTAAATATAATAGGTTTGTTAAATATAAAGGATCACAAGATCAGAAAGTACACTGTGATATCTAAGCAAATGAGGATTATTGAGCAAATTATTGAGAAAAATCTCTGTAATATATTTAATGTTTCGCATTAATTTTTATTTAACAAATGTGTTGCATAATAGCACACTGGAGAGGCAGATGCAAGTCCTGGTTAAGATTTTTATTTGAATAACCAGGCAAACAACCTAAATTAGCAGGCATACAAATAAGAGAAGCAGGCAAAAGACAGACAGCATGAGCGAGATTCAAACAAGGCTGAAAGTGAGAGAACCAAAGCGAGATTGGAACAGAGAAACATGTAACAAGAACGGACAGCTTAAAGACAGATGTGAATGAGAAAGCACATGAAGGCACATACCAATGGCAAGATGGGGGTGGAGACTTTAGATGAATGAAAACAAACACACATATGGTAAATACATAAAAACAAAGACAAGAATGCGGAAATCCGTAACACTGCATGCCTTTATTGTACTCCGCATAATTGTACTGGCAGGCAATTAGGAGATGGAATGAGAATCTCTGACCAAATTTAGGTACATTAAACAGATTTTTGAAATAGTTTGTCACATTCTTTTCTATGAATTCTACTTATCTCTAGAAATAAACAATTGTATCAGAGGATAGATCAAGAAAGTCTAATGTTTGAATTGGTTTATTTCAATCTTATGATCAGAAATATACATGATACAAGATAAGATACATATGTTTTTGTTGAATAAGATTAAATACTAGTGTGATTTGATTTAATAATACAAAGTAAATCCTTTCATGTCATGACAATGCTGAAATTGGTCTACAACTGCAACACATAATCCTACGTACAAGGCCACCATGGACTCCAAATCCCATGGCACACAATCAAACTTATCTGGTTAATAATGTCTTGTGTATTTGACAGGTTCAGCCTTATAAATCATGTTGTTGGTTTTAATTTCTGTATCTGCTGCCTGGCACCATATAAATCCCGGGGGCTCATTTGGACTCTTAACAATATGCATTTTAAAATACTTTTTTAGGAATATTTTCATGTACAATTTCTATGAATGTTTAAATATGGACCAAATGATTATATGGATCAAAAGGTGTGGGTTAATTTTCTATAACAGCATGGCTCTGACACTAGTTACATAATATAAAAAAAATTATTGTGGAAACTTGCAATGGAGAATGGAGTACAAACAAAAACCACAATTCTGTTCAAATAGACATAGCATTTATTGATGACGTTTTGGATGTTAGCTCATTGTAATGCTCTTTTCCACTACAGCAGAGTTTTCAAGACAGAGAACTATTTTGCTAACAATTTGCATAATCTTCAGCGTAGGGAAAAAGAGGCTACAGAGGTAGCTTGCTTAAATCTCTGACAAATCCATGTGGGAGGCTATGCTGGTATTAAAAGGATCCAGTTTGAGATTATATAAAATCTGTTGTCATGTTAGCAGGTGAAAACATCTGTAGTACAGTCACATTTTCTACTACTTCCTATTATTCCTAAGATTAAGCAACTACAAAAGTATTAAGCATATTTCTCAAAATGTTAACTAATTTCAAGCTTTACATTTTGTGTATTTTATCAGCAGATAATTTTTGCTGTTCCAAATTAGTAAAAATGTTTAGAAGATTTAATATAAGATTTAATATTGTTATATTTGTTTTATTGTAAACTTATAATGGTAAATATTACATCAATCCGACTGCGTCCCTGGTTTTTTCCACTCAATAATATAGACTTTTTTTAAGTGCAGTCATATTTTACTATGACTAAATTATATCATACTTCATTTTTAACTGAAAAGATTTTATAATAATAATAAAAAAAAACAAGACTGTCGTCCATCCATCTCCATCCATCTTCTCCCGCTTATCCGAAGACTGTCGTTATTTCCTTTATGTACACTGAAATAAGCTACTGCTAAACCATAACTGGGGAAGTCCAATAATCACCTTTGGCAAAACGAACCAAATCAAACCTACAGTACAGCAAACAAACCTGCATGCTGCATAGTGATTTTCCCTTATTTACCTCCTCCCTTCGTTGTCTTTTTTTTCTTTCATCGGACCTCTAAAAGACATACAAGACTATAACTGTAACACCATTACAAGGGGCACAGTGATACACATTAATATTCATTTTTATCAGTTCTTGTTCAGCAGATATTAAATACCAAAAGTTTGTGAGAATGCACATACGGTGTTTCATTTGAAATATTGTGATTACAGAGGTACCAATTGGGTGTAAAATACATCTGAAAAAGAAAGCTCACAGTTGGACCTATGAGTCTAAAGAATAATACAGAAAGTATATACAGTATGCTTAATGAATTATGATTTGTAGTGTTTTATTGAGTACATCCTTCAAATGTCCACAGAAACCAGCTGTAAACAGAATGCTTTGTGATAAGAACATTTGTTTGCTGTACACTTGGGCCCTTTCTAAGCACCACTTGATCACACCTTTGGTGGAATGCTTGTTAGTGCTCCATTAGGAATAAAATCTATTAAACAGAGAGGAAAATGGCACCTAAAGTGATTACAAGCATCATAAATAGTGCTTACTGCAGTAAGTACAGAGGCCTCAGATGTGAATTCAAGTGTTGGATGAGACCTTGGATGCTGGCAGCTGCTTAATGCTGAGAGAGAAGGTTGCAAATAAGATTATTTAGGACAATTGTGTGTGTGTGTGTGTGTGTGTGTGTGTGTGTGTGTGTGTGTGTGTGTGTGTGTGTGTGTGTGTGTGTGTGTGTGTTTGTGCGCACACTAAATGTTTACTGTGGTTTGGGTAGGCATAAGGTGGCTCATTAGCACTGCCATTTCACTCTGGCTTAATTTCTATCACAGAGAAAGCCAGCATCTGCCAACCCTAAGAGCCTCAGGGAAAGAGGCAGTAGAGAAATGCTGCATCCAAGCTAAATATTACACTCCTGGTCCAATTCCTGGTTTATTTATCTACATTACACAATATCACCTTGAAAATAGTCCCCTCGCAGTGCAATTCAGTGCTCCCAGCCTTCCTGCAACTTCTGGAATGTGTCCTAGAAGTCTTCTTTTTAATGCGTCAAGCACCTTTTGCGAATCGCGCTGGATCTCCGCAATGTTGTCAAAACAGCTACCTGTGAGCTGGATCTTCTTCTTAGAAGAGGGTAAAGTCCTCAGGAGCCAAATCTGGTGAGTCGGGTGGGTACGGAAGTAAACTCATGTGGATTGTTCTCAGATGATCATGCACAAGTTGCCGAATGATTGCAAAACTTTTTAGTTTTTGAGCTTGTTGAAGGTCTTCTTGATCACTAGTTGTCTTCCAGTGATGTTTCTGCTCTTGAAGCACGCATGCCATTCAAAACACCCTGAACGACTCATTGCAGCATCGCGATGTCAACTTATGCCGATGTTGCAATGAGTTGTTCAAGGTGTTTTGACGTCTCTATGGCAGATTTATTTCATGCAGAATTTCATTTTTGCTATTGCTATGGTAACGCATGCAGTCAGAATCGCACCGGTTAGCACCCCTAGTCTCAAAACCTTTTGATACCACCTGGAATTATGAACAGCAACTACGCTAATTTCTCTCCACTGCTTCTCTTTCTCTACCTATCCAGAGGCATCTAAAGGTTGTGCCAGCTCCAGTTGTGTCCCACCTCATAAAGATTTTGGACGTGGACTAAAACATTCTATGTAAATTGTATGTAAATTATGTAAAATTTATAGTAGGTTTATTTTAACAGAGAGAGAAAAAATATTTTTTAAAAATCCAGTAAAAATTAATAAATTAATATTATATATAAATTATACATTTGTATTTGATCAAATGAAATTAGTATTTGTTCCCTTACCAACCAGCAAGAATCCTGACACCCACACACCCAAATTAATCCTGAGAAAGTGCTTCAAATTTTAACTCATTATGTGTATATAGAACACCAGTCACAGAATTAATCTCTTCCATTCAAACCTCTCCACCACCATGGGCACCTCTCCACCACCATGAGCACAAAGGATGTCATGGACAAGATTGTAGACCTGCACAAGGCTGGAATGGGCTACAAGACCATCAGAAAGAAGCTTGGTGAAAAAGAGACCACTGTTGGCATGATAAATCAAAAATGGAAGAAATGCAGGATGTCAATTGCCCTCGCTCTGGAGCTCCATTCAAAATCCTACCTCATAGGTTAAGAATGATTCTGAGATAGGTGATGGATCAGTCCAGAATTACACTGGAGGAGCTTATTAATGATCTCAAGGGAGCTGGGATCACAGTCACCAAGAACACCATTGGTAACACACCAAGGTCTCTCTGCTCAAAAATGCACATGAACAGGCCATCTAAAGTTTGTCAATGAACACCTGAATGATTCAGAAAAGGCTTGGGAGAATGTGATGTGGTCAGATGAGACTAAAATGTAGCTCTTTGGCATCAACTCGACTCGTGTTTGGAGGCAGAGAAATGCTGAATATGACCCCAAGAACACCATCCCCACTGTCAAACATGGATAAGAAAACATTCTGCTTTGGGGCCGTTTCTCTGCTAAGGGTACAGGAAGACTTCACCACATGAACAGTAGAATCATGGATGAGAACCCCCCCCTGGAGAACAGAACACTGAAGATGGGTCGTGGATGGGTCCAAAACAAATGGCCAATTCAACAATCTGGTGGTCTTGAAGCCTAGCCCATTTTGTCCCTGATATCCTTTGACAGCTCTTTGGTTTTGCCTATGGTGGTGGAGAGGTCTCAATGAAAGAGGTTGATTCTGTGACTGGGTTCTTTTATATACATAATGAGTGGAATATAGGAGTACTTTCCTAAAGGTACAGGACTAATTTGGGTCTGTGGAAGTCAGAATTCTTGACCAGGATTCTGTTTTGGTACGGGATCAAATACTAATTTCACTCAATCAAATACAATAATATATAATATAAATTTAAAAAAAATTCTGGATTTTTTGGATATTTCTTTAAAAGGGGGTAAATTAACAAAATCAGCTTGGATCAAATAATAATTTCCCCCACTGTATATGAATGTAGAAAGGTCGTTACTCATAATCACACACTCCAGTGCTCATGATATTTCTCACTCTCACAGTGT
The DNA here is from genome assembly GCF_946808225.1 of Silurus aristotelis. Lineage (NCBI taxonomy): Eukaryota > Metazoa > Chordata > Actinopteri > Siluriformes > Siluridae > Silurus > Silurus aristotelis. Next base: position 15,483,676 of record NC_139597.1, read on the forward strand.
TTGTTTCAATGTTCAGTGCTGGTACACAAAAGTACACACATACTTTACTCAAGTAGAAGTACAGACATTCATGTTTTAGAAGACTGACTCCATTTTTCACTCAAGTTAATGTAAAGAAGTTTAGGCTCTGACATGAACTTAAGTCAAAAGAAGCCATTAATTCTACCTCTGGTAATTGAACCTCATCATATTGATATAAAAGAATAAAAAATGTTGTTACCCAATGAATGTATCCAGGCCGAACATTCACTATAGAGAACACAAGCAGAGAAAAGATGATGATCAGGAATGAACAGGAATGTTCTCAGTCATGTTTACATCGCTGACCTCCTCTGTCTCATCCATGTTAACCCCATACTTCTTGCTGCCTTCTGTCTTGCTCATTGTTACGTAGCTTTGTCTGTGGTGCACAATAGCCAGCAAAAAGTTATGCAATGCGAAGAAAAATATTAACCATGTCCCCAAATAGATTAAAACTAAAGTAATGAGCCAGGTTTCAAAATCTAAAAACTAGTAAGTACAGATATTTATGAAAAAAAGATACATGAGTGAGGGTAAAAAGTCAGAAAAAATAAATGAAGTAAAATACTGGTACCAGAAACATCTACTTCTCTGTTTATAATCACACCCGTGACAAGTCACTCAGATGAGGATGGGTTCCCCTTACCTTGCCACCGTCACTGCAGGCTGGCTCATCGGGGATAAATACATTCATTTAAATATAAGTGAATATTGTTTTATAATTTGTACATTCTCTGAAGCTGCTTTGAGACAATGTCCATTATGAAAATCGCTATACAATTTAAATTAAGTTGATTGCTGCACAAAATGTTTTATTTGATTTTAGAGCAGAAAGAAACACTTTAGAGCATCGTGACTTTATCTGAGATTGTAATGTGTGTCACACAAACTTCAGATATTTTTTTTGGCACGTAAGAAAACTAATTAACCGAACTACATCTGCTAAAATATTTGAAAGGTGCCTATTGTTGTCAGCTCTAAAAACATTTTTTTCTTGTTGGAAAAAATCGTTTCCCAAATTGTTATACTCACATTAGGCAGAAAAGTGACAATTCTGACTTCTACTTCAGGTGCTGCAAATTGCTGTTTTTATTTGTGAATATTTTTTCTATCAGCCCTATTTTTCCAGTGTAGTTAAACACTCACTCTCTGCAAAGTATCCTTCTATTTTTGTTTGGCGCTGTCTATTCGCCAGTGTTGTCAAAGGCCTTCACAGTGTTTAACGGAACAAAATTCTTTTTTTCCCTCTCCTAATCAATAGCTTTCAACAATCCTGAAGCTCCTGAATCCTGAAACAAATAATTTTTATTTCGGGTTATTCCGATTATTCCTTTCTTTAACAGCCATTAAAATCAGATTGAATATGTATTATTGTTTGTTGATTTTTATTGTTTGCTATATGTAACAGAAATCCTGCCACGAGTTAAGACTTTTTTAAAACTTCCAAATTTGTATTTTATTTTTTAAATTTTATTAATAATTAATCAAAATAATAATTTATTTAATTTTATTTTTATAATGCCAGTGGAAAATGGGAAGGGTGTAACCCAATTCAAGTGTGGCGTGGAGGTGATCAGTCTGTGGCACTGCTGAGGTAGTATGGAAGCCCAGGTTTCTTTGACAGTGGCCTTCAGCTCATTTGTCTCTTGTTTGTCATTGTCCTCTTTGACAATAACCCATAGATTCAATATGGGGTTCAGGTCTGGTGAGTTTGCTGGCCAGTCAAGCACCAGCACCATGGTCATTTAACCAACTTTTGGTGCTTTTGGCTGGAAAATGAAATCAGCATCTCCATAAATCATCAGCAAAGGGGAGCATGAAAACTTCCTGGTAGACGGCTGTGCTGACCTTGGACTTGGTAAAACACAGTGGACCAACACCAACAGATGACATGACTCCCCAAACCACCACTAACTGCAAACTTTACACTGGACCTCAAGCAACTTTGATTCTGTGCCTCTCCTCTCTTCCTCCGACTCTGGGACCTTGATTTTCAAATGAAATTCAAAATTTGCTTTCATTTCCTGAAAAGACGGCCCACTGAGCAACAGTCCATTCTTTTTGTCCTTTGCGCAGGTAAGCAACCTTTGACAATGTCTCTGGTTCAGGAGTGGGTGGCACAAGGAATGCGTCAGTTGTAGCCCATGGATACGTCTATGTGTGGTGGCTCTTGAAGCACTGACTTCAGCTGCAGTCCACTCTTTGTGAATCTCCGCAAAATTCTTGAATAGGTTTTGTTTCACCTTTTTCTACCACATTTTTTCCTTCCATTCAACTTTCCATTAATGTGCTTGGATACGGCGCTCTGTGAACAGCAGCTTCTTTAGCAATGACCTTTTGTGTCTTCCTCTCCATGTGCAGGGTGTCAATGATCGTCTTCTGGACAACCGTCAAGTCAGCAGTCTTCCCCTATTATTGTGTAGCCTGAACCAGACTGAGACACCATTTAAAGGCTCAGGAAACGTTTGCAGGTGTTTGGATTTAATTAGCTGATTAAAGTGTGATACCACGAGTCTCCAATATTAAGCTTTTTTTTTTTTACAATATTAAAATTTTCTGAGATACTGAATTTTTCGGTTTTCATAAGTTGTAAGCCATAATCATCATAATTAAAAGAAATGTAAAGAAACACCTGAAATATATCAGTCTGTTTGTGATGAATCAATATAATATACAAGTTTCACTTTTTGTATAGAATTACTAAAATAAATCAACGTTTTAATGATATTCTTCTTCATTGAGATGTACAATTTTTGTTTTCCCCACATTTTTTATGAGCTGACTTTTATTATGTACACAAAAGCACTATTTCTCTCAAATATTGTTTAAGCTGGCCATTATAAAACTGCACATTTTAGAGTGGCCTTCTAAAATGTGTAGTTTTAACACATAGCACAATGCCACAGATGTCGCAAGTTTTGAGGGAGCATGCAATTGGCATACAATTCTGCTGACTGCAGAAATGTACACCAGAACTGTTGCCCATGAATTGAACGTTAATTTCTCTACCATAATATGTCTCCAAAGGCGTTTCAGGGAATTTGGCAGTACATTCAACCGACCTCACAACCACAGACCACACCCGCCCAGGACCTCCACATCCAGCATCTTTACCTCCAAGACTGTCTGAGACCAGCCACCCAGACAGCTGCTGCAACACTCGGTTTGAATAATCAAAGGATTTCTGCTCAAACTGTCAGAAACCGTCTCAGGGAAGCTCATCTGCATGCTTGTCGTCCTCATTGGGGTCTCGACCTGACTGCAGTTCATCGTTGTAACGGACTTGAGCGGCAAATGTTCACATTCGATGGCATCTGGCACTTTGGCGAGGTGTTCTCTTCATGGATAATTCCCGGTTTTCACTGTACAGGGCAAAATGCTTGAGGCAAATGGTGGTCACACCAGATGCTGACTGGTTTTTAGACCCCCCTGGACCCCCAAATACAGTAAAACTGCACATTTTACAGTGGCCTTTTATTGTGGACAGCCTAAGGCACACCTGTGCAATAATCATGCTGTCTAATCAGCATCTTGATATGCCACACCTGTGAGGTGGATGGATTATCTCGGCAAAGGAGAAGTGCTCATTAACACAAATTTAGAAAGATTTGTGAACAATATTTGAGAGAAATAGGCCTTTTGTGTACATAGAAAAAGTCTTAGATCTTTGAGTTCAGCTCATGAAAAATAGGGGGCAAAAACAAAAGTGTTGCGTTTATAATTTTGTAATTTTGCACACAAGTGCATCTCAATAAATTAGAATATAATGAAAAAGTTCATTTATTTTAGTAATTTAACTCAAATTATGAGACTTTGGTTCTTTTAATTGTAATGATACTGACTCACATTTAACAAAATCCCACTAATTCAATCAAATTAGAATATCGTGACATGCCAATCAGCTAATCAACTCAAAACACCATCAGAGGTTTCCTGAGCCTTCAAAATGGTCTCTCAGTTTGGTTCACTAGGCTGCACAATCATGGGGAAGACTGCTGATCTGACAGTTGTCCAGAAGACAATCATTGACACCCTTCACAAGGAGGGTAAGCCACAAACATTCATTGTCAAATAAGCCGGCTGTTCACAGAGTGGAAGGAATAAGTGTGGAAGAAAAAGATGCACAACCAACCGAGAGAACTGCAGCCTTGAGAGGCTTGTCAAGCAAAATAGATTCAAGAATTTGGCTAAACTTCACAAGGAATGGACTAAGGCTGGGGTCAAGGCATCAAGAGCCCCCACACACAGATGTGTCAAGGAATTTGGCTACAGTTGTTGTATTCCTCGTTAAGCCACTTCTGAACCACAGATAACATCAGAGGCGTCTAACCTAGGCTAAAGAGAAGAAGAAGTTGTCCAGTGGTCCAAAGTCCTCTTTTTAGATGAGAGCAAGTTTTGCATTTTATTTGGAAACCAAGGTCCTAGAGTCTGGAGTATGGGTGGAGATGCTCATAGCCCAAGTTGCTTGAAGTCCAGTGTTAAGTTTCCACAGTCCGTGGTGGATTGGGGAGTCATGTCATCTGCTGGTGTTGGTCCACTGTGTTTTTGAAAACCAAAGTCACTTCACCCATTTACCAAGATATTTTAGAGCATTTCATGCTTCCCATTGCTGACCAGCTTTTTAAAGATGTTGATTTTATTTTCCAGCAGGATTTGGGACCTGCCCACACTGCCAAAAGCACTAAAAGTTGGTTAAATGACCATGGTGTTGGTGTGCTTGACTGGCCAGCAAACATACCAGACCTGAACCCCATAGAGAATCTATGGGGTATTGTCAAGAGAAAAATAAGAAACAAGAGACCCAAAAATGCAAATAAGCTGAAGGCCACTGTCGAAGAAACCTGGGCTTCCATACCACCTCAGCAGTGCCACAGACTGATCATTTCCATGCCATGCTGAAATGAGACAGTAATTAAAGCCAAAGGAGCCCCTACCAAGTATTGAGTACATATACATAAAATAACATACTTTCCAGAAGGCCAACAATTCACTAAAAATGTTTTTTTTTTTGGTCTTATTATGTATTCTAATACGTTGAGATTGTACAGTATTGATGACGCACCACTGCGCAAAGAAAAAAAATCCATTGATGGAATAACCTGGTCATTCAGGATATTCAGGTAGTCAGCTGACCACATTTTTTGGGCACATAACATTGCTGAACCGAGACCTGACCATCTGCAGCAACCCCAGATCATAGCACTGCCGCCACAGGCTTGTATGATAGGCACTAGGCATGATGGGTGCATCAGTTCACCCGCCTTTCTTCTTACCTGATGTGCCATTACATTGAAACAAGGTAAATCTGGACTCATTAGATTACATGACCTTCCATTGCTCCCAAGTCCAATCGTTATGCTCCCTAGCAAATTGAAGCCTTTTTTCCAATTACTTACTTACTTTCTCAATTAAACAAGATCCAAGATGGCGGCATGGCAGTAGCTCACAGCAGCCACTCCGATTCCAAACTAGCGCTACTTTTACTTTGTAGCCCACCTTTCGAAACATATGGACATTGGAGCAACCGGCGTCCTTGTGTAACATCGCTAAACACTCCAAGAACACAGAAACATCACCAACAACACAATAAAAGATGATCTGTGGCAGAAGCTACGCAACCTTGCCATGCTTCGAGAACCAGGCCTCCAGACCTCGCCGTCACCTGTGGCGGATGGACGAAGGAGGGGGGATTTTAAGCGCTGCGTGAGGAAGTGGAAGTGCAGAAAGCGAGTGGGGGCCTGTGCTAGGCTAAATGTTAACCCTAGCCAGCCTGCTCTACCATCTTTCCTGCTGGCAAATGTCTACTTCCTTGTCAATAAATTGGACCTCATCAGACTCCAGCAAGCTTAATGGCGTGAGTACAGACACTGCTGGGTCTTTGTGTTCACTGAGACATGGCTGAGCGACGTTCCGGATGCCGCCATTCAGGCGTGTTTTGTGCCAACAGAAATGCAGCTCTGTGCAGTAAGACTTGAAGCGACAGTCTTTGTGTTTACATCAACATGAAATAGTGTAAGAACTCTGTCCTCGTTTCCACCCACTGCTCACCACTGGTGAAGTTTATGGTTGTGAGATGTAGACCTTTTTATTTACCCCGGGAATTCACTACCGCTATTGTGCTCGGAGTGTACATTCCACCTAGCGCAAATGCTAAGGAAGTGCTCAGTGTACTCTACAGGACCATTAGCGAATTACAGAACACACACCCTGACGGATTGTTTATTGTCGCCGGAGATTTCAACTACACAAATCTCAGGACTGAGCTCCCTAAATTTCACCAGAATGTGGACTTTGCAACCAGAGGAGAAAATATGCAGGATGTTGTTTACACAAACGTCCCGGACACATAACGGGTGAAGCCCTGCCCCACCTCGGTTACTCAAACCACATCTCTGTTATGCCGATGCCAGCATACAGACCACTCAACAGGCATCCAAGACCAGCTCAAAAGCAGGTAAAAACCTGGCCAGCAGGATCCATGTCTGCTCTCAAGCACTGCTTTGAATGCACTGATTGGGACATGTTTAGGGAAGCTGCAACTAATGACGATTTCATCAACTTGGAGGAGTACACGTCAAGAGTGACCAGCTACATCGGCAAGTGCATTGATGACGTGACCATCACCACACGATATAACCAGAAGCTGTGGATAACCGCTAAGGTGCATGCACTGCTAAAATCCAGAGACTCCGCCTTCGGAGGAGGGGACAAGACAGACTTAAGTACAGCAAGGGCCAGACTGTCTGGGGCAATCAAAGAAGCAAAGTGTGCACACGGCCTCTTCCAAGACAGCGGAGACACACGGCCCGTGTGGCAGGGCATCCAGACAATCACGAACTACAAGACAACTTCACCCACTTGTGATCGTGATGCTTCCCTCCCAGATGCGCTAAACGACTTCTACACCCAGTTTGAGGTGCAGAACATGACGGCGAGAAAGACCACCCCTCCTCTCAGTGACCAGGTGCTCTGTCTAACCACAGCTGAAGTGAGGAAAACACTATGCAGAGTTTACCCACAGAAGTCTGCTGGACCAGACAACATTACTGGCAGAGTGCTCGGGAATGTGCAGAACAGCTAGCGGATGTCTACACCGACATCTTCAACATCTCCCTGAGCAGCGCCGTTGTTCCTACGTGCATTAGGAAGACAACCATCGGCCCATGCTGAAAATGTCTACAGTCTCCTGCCTCAATGACTATTGTCCCCTGTAATGTAAACTCTTTTGTTTACATTTTGTTACCTACAAATACACTCTTGTACTCAGTTCTCTCTCTGCACACTGTATAATATACAGTAGGTTTACTGGCGGCACTATTTTTATACTTACTAGTCCTTAGCTCTGTGTTTTGTGTTATGTAGCTTTATGTTGTTTTATGTAGCACCAGGGTTCTTGCACTGTATGTGTACTGCATCAGCTATATAAAGAGGTGGACTAATTCGGGTGTGTCTTTGCTGAAGGCCCAGGTACCAAATGCATGGCCCGCCACTGGCGACCGGTGATCATCGGTGACTTGGTTTGGTGAAATTAAATTGTAAAAAACGACAACAGTATAACTCACGGCTTATTTCAAGTCAAGTCAAGAAGCTTTTATTGTAATACCATACCATTCCACCATATACAGTGAGGAAAATAAGTATTTGAACACCCTGCTATTTTGCAAGTTCTCCCACTTAGAAATCATGGAGGGGTCTGAAATTGTCATCGTAGGTGCATGTCCACTATAAACATAATCTAAAAAAAATAATCCAGAAATCACAATGTATGATTTTTTAACTATTTATTTGTATGATAAAGCTGCAAATAAGTATTTGAACATCTAAGAAAGTCAATGTTATTATTTGGTACAGTAGCCTTTGTTTGCAATTACAGAGGTCAAACGTTTCCTGTAGTTTTTCACCAGGTTTGCACACACTGCAGGAGGGATTTTGGCCCACTCCACCACACAGATCTTCTCTAGATCAGTCAGGTTTCTGGCCTGTCGCTGAGAAGCACAGAGTTTGAGCTCCCTCCAAAGATTCTCTATTGGGTTTAGGTCTGGAGACTGGCTAGGCCACGCCAAAACCTTGATATGCTTCTTACAGAGCCACTCCTTGGTTTTCCTGGCTGTGTGCTTTGGGTCATTGTCATGTTGGAAGACCCAGCCTCGACCCATCTTCAATGCTCTAACTGAGGGAAATCTCGCAATACATGGCCCCGGTCATCCTCTCCTTAATACAGTGCAGTCACCCTGTCCCATGTGCAGAAAAACACCCCCAAAGCATGATGCTACCACCACCATGCTTCACAGTAGGGATGGTGTTCTTGGGATGGTACTCATCATTCTTCTTCCTCCAAACACGTTTAGTGGAATTATGACCCAAAAGTTCTATTTTGGTCTCATCTGACCAAATGACTTTCTCCCATGACTCCTCTGGATCATCCAAATGGTCATTGGCAAACTTAAGACATGCCTGGACATGTGCTGGTTTAAGCAGTTGAACCTTCCGTGCCATGCATGATTTCAAACCATGACGTCTTAGTGTATTACCAACAGTAACCTTGGAAACGGTGGTCCCAGCTCTTTTCAGGTCATTGACCAGCTCCTCCCGTGTAGTTCTGGGCTGATTTCTCACCTTCCTTAGGATCATTGAGACCCCACGAGGTGAGATCTTGCATGGAGCCCCAGTTCAAGGGAGATTGACAGTCATGTTTAGCTTCTTCCATTTTCTAATGATTGCTCCAACAGTGGACCTTTTTTCACCAAGCTGCTTGGCAATTTCCCCGTAGCCCTTTCCAGCCTTGTGGAGGTGTACAATTTTGTTTCTAGTGTCTTTGGACAGCTCTTTGGTCTTGGCCATGTTAGTAGTTGGAATCTTACTGATTGTACGGGGTGGACAGGTGTCTTTATGCAGCTAACGACCTCAAACAGGTGCATCTAATTTAGGATAATAAATGTAGTGGAGGTGGACATTAAAGGCAGACTAACAGGTCTTTGAGGGTCAGAATTCTAGCTGATAGACAGGTGTTCAAATACTTATTTGCAGCTGTATCATACAAATAAACAGTTTAAAAATCATATATTGTGATTTCTGGATTTTCTTTTTTAGATTATGTCTCTCACAGTGGACATGCACCTACGATGACAATTTCAGACCCCTCCATGATGTCTAAGTGGAAGAACTTGCAAAATAGCAGGGTGTTCAAATACTTATTTTCCTCACTGTATATGGTGGAATGGTATGGTATTACAATAAAAGCTTCTTGACTTGACTTGAAATAAGCCGTGAGTTATACTGTTGTCGTTTTTTACAATTTAATTTCACCAAACCAAGTCACCGATGATCACCGGTCGCCAGTGGCGGGCCATGCATTTGGTACCTGGGCCTTCAGCAAAGACTTACCCGAATTAGTCCACCTCTTAAATTCGAACATGGCTGTAACAGTATCTCTCTGACCAACCAATCAGAACACGGAAAAATGCTGATGCTATTCTGGGCCAGCTAGCTGGCTCTGTTAGGTAAATATGAAATCTCCATCCATCCATCCATCTTCTCCCGCTTATCCGATGCCGGGTCGCGGGGGCAGCAGTCTAAGCAAAGATGCCCAGACTTCCCTCTCCCTAGACACTTCTTCCAGCTCTTCCGGGGGGACACCAAGGCGTTCCCAGGCCAGCCGGGAGACATAGTCTCTCCAGCGTGTCCTAGGTCTTCCCTGGAGTCTCCTCCCAGTGGGACGCGCCCGGAACACCTTCCCAGGAAGGCGTCCAGGAGGCATCCGGAACAGATGCCCGAGCCACCTCAGCTGACCCCTCTCGATGTGGAGGAGCAGCGGATCTACTCCGAGCTCCTCCCGAGTGACTAAGCTTCTCACCCTATCTCTAAGGGATCGCCCAGCCACCCTGCGGAGGAAGCACATTTCGGCCGCCTGTATCCGGGATCTTGTCCTTTCGGTCATGACCCAGAGCTCATGACCATAGGTGAGAGTAGGAACGTAGATTGACCGGTAAATCGAAAGTTTCGCCTTGCGGCTCAGCTCCTTCTTCACCACGACAGACCGGTACATCGACCGCATTACTGCAGAAGCTGCACCGATCCGTCTGTCAATCTCCCGTTCCACCCTTCCCTCACTCGTGAACAAAACCCCAAGATACTTAAACTCCTCCACTTGCGGCAGGAACTCCCCACCAACCTGAAGTGGGCAAGCCACCCTTTTCCGACTGAGGACCATGGCCTCGGATTTGGAGGTGCTGATTCTCATCCCAGCCGCTTCACACTCGGCTGCAAACCGTCCCAGTGCATGCTGAAGGTCCTGGTCTGATGAAGCCAACACGACAACATCATCTGCAAAGAGCAAAGACGAAATCGTGTCGTCACCAAACCGGACACCCTCCGACCCCTGGCTGCGCCTAGAAATTCTGTCCATAAAAATTATGAACAGAACCGGTGACAAAGGGCAGCCCTGCCGGAGTCCAACATGCACCGGGAACAAGTCTGACTTACTGCCGGCAATGCGAACCAAGCTCCTGCTTCGGTCATACAGGGACCGGACAGCCCTTAGTAAAGGGCCCCCGACCCCATACTCCCGGAGCACCCTCCACAGGCCGCCGCGAGGGACACAGTCGAATGCCTTTTCCAAATCCACAAAGCGCATGTGGACTGGTTGGGCAAACTCCCATGAACCCTCCAGCACCCTGTAGAGGGTATAGAGCTGGTCCAGTGTTCCACGGCCTGGACGAAAACCACATTGTTCCTCCTGAATCCGAGGTTCTACTATCGGCCGTATTCTCCTCTCCAGTACCCTGGCATAGCCTTTCCCAGGTAGGCTGAGAAGTGTGATCCCCCTATAGTTGGAACACACCCTCCGGTCCCCCTTCTTAAAAAGAGGGACCACCACCCCGGTCTGCCATTCCAGAGGCACTGTCCCCAACCACCACGCGATGCTGCAGAGGCGTGTCAGCCAAGACAGCCCCACAACATCCAGAGACTTGAGGTACTCAGGGCGGATCTCATCCACCCCCGGTGCCCTGCCACCGAGGAGTTTCTTTACTACCTCGGTGACTTCAGCTTGGGTGATGGACGAGTCCGCCTCTGAGCCCTCAGCCTCTGCTTCCTCAATGGAAGATGTGACGGCGGGATTGAGGAGATCCTCGAAGTATTCCTTCCACCGTCCAACGACATCCCCAGTTGAGGTCAACAGCTCCCCACCTCTACTGTAAACAGCATTGGTGGGGCACTGCTTTCCCCTCCTGAGGCGCCGGACGGTTTGCCAGAATCTCTTCGAGGCCAGCCGATAGTCCTTCTCCATGGCCTCACCGAGCTCCTCCCAGGCCCGAATTTTTGCCTCGATAACCACCCGGGCTGCAGTTCGCTTGGCCTGCCGGTACCCGTCAGCTGCCTCAGGAGTCCCACAAGCCAACCAGGCCAGGTAGGACTCCTTCTTCAGCTTGACGGCATCCCTTACTTCCGGTTTCCACCACCGGGTTCGGGGATTGCCGCCTCGACAGGCACCGGAGACCTTACTGCCACAGCTCCGAGCGGCCGCTTCGACAATGGAGGTGGAGAACATGGTCCACTCGGACTCAATATCTCCGGCCTCCCTCGGGATCTGGTCAAAGCTCCGCCGGAGGTGGGAGTTGAAGATCTCTCTGACAGGAGGCTCGGCCAAACGTTCCCAGCAGACCCTCACAGTACGCTTGGGTCTGCCGAGTCTGTCCAGCTTCCTCCCCCGCCATCGGATCCAACTCACCACCAGGTGGTGATCAGTTGACAGCTCCGCCCCTCTCTTTACCCGAGTGTCCAAGACATACGGCCGCAGGTCAGATGAAACGACCACAAAGTCGATCATCGACCTGCGGCCTAGGGTGTCCTGGTGCCACGTGTACTGATGGACACCCTTATGCTTGAACATGGTGTTCGTTATGGACAAACTGTAACTAGCACAGAAGTCCAATAACTGAACACCGCTCGGGTTCAGATCAGGGGGGCCGTTCCTCCCAATCACGCCCCTCCAGGTGTCACTGTCGCTGCCCACGTGTGCATTGAAGTCTCCTAGTAGAACGACGGAGTCCCCAGTCGGAGCACTGTCCAGCACCCCTCCCAGAGACCCCAAGAAGGCCGGGTACTCTATACTGCCGTTTGGCCCGTAGGCACACACGACAGTGAGAGACCTATCCCCGACCCGTAGGCGCAGGGAAACGACCCTCTCGTTCACCGGGGTAAACTCCAACACATGGCGGCTGAGCTGGGGGGCTATTAGCAAACCCACACCAGCCCGACGCCTTTCACCATGGGCAGCTCCAGAGTTGTAAAGAGTCCATCCTCTCTCGAGGAGTGTGGTTCCAGAGCCCAGGCCGTGCGTAGAGGTGATCCCGACTATCTCTAGTCGGAACCTCTCAACCTCACGCACAATCTCAGGCTCCTTCCCCGCCAGCGAGGTGACATTCCACGTCCCTAGAGCTAGCTTCCGTGTCCAGGGATCGGGTTGTCGAGGCCTCCACCTTCGACTGCTGCCCGATCCTCTTAGCACCGGCCCCTTACGGTCCCTCCTGCAGGTGGTGAGCCCACTGGAAGGCGGCCCCACGTCGCTCCTTTCGGGCTGAGCCCGGCCGGACCCTGTGGGGGAAGGCCCGGCCACCAGGCGCTCGCATACGAGCCCCAACCCCGGGCCTGGCTCCAGGGTGGGGCCCCGGCTGCGCCATACCGGGCAACGTCACGGTCCCTGATGTAGTATCTCTCATAAGGGGTTTTGAACCGCTCTTAGTCTGACCCGTCGCCCAGGACCTGTTTGCCTTGGGAGACCCTACCAGGGGCATATAGCCCCGGACAACATAGCTCCTAGGGTCATTCGAGTACTCAAACCCCTCCACCACGTTAAGGTGGCAGTTCAAGGAGAGGAAATATGAAATCTGATTTGTTAAAAAAAAAAAACAGAGCTTTTTCTTAAGGAGGTAAGGAGCCAGCAAAACAGACTTTAAAGATTAGATTGACATTAGAGCACATAGAGGCTGAAAAATGTGATTGGACAGAAAATCTGACATCCACATACAGCCGAGAGAAATGCTACGAAACAAAGAGAATAAACTGTTGGGAATGAATTCATACAATTTTAGGGAACAAATATTGGAATTTAGGTTGTAAATGTAGGTCAGTGCTTCTGATAGTGTTTAGGGCAGCAGAGAAGATTTTGTTGGCCCTGACCGCCCACCACTGCCGGTCACGATCATTCAATATTTTTTTCCGAAACATTTCTTATTCAAAGATGATGGTTCCCCACTATCCTTTCAGTTTTTACTAATGCGCAAAAAGTTCTTAACCCAATTCTGGTAGTTTCAGCAATCTCTTTAAATGTCTTCTTTGCTTGATGCATGGCAATAATTTGACATTTCTAAAACAGATTACCATCTTTTCAGGATGTGTCTTCCGACATGGTTGGTGAGAAGATACGCTCTGCATCAATTAGGATTAAATACCTTGTTGCCAGCTGAAACATAATCATCCATGCAGTAATATCCAATGGGAGGCTCTTACCTATTTGCTTGGTTAAATTCAGCTGGTGACTTTTATTGGACAGGCAGTGTAATATAATATATATATATATATATATATATATATATATATATATATATATATATATATATATATATATATATATATATATATATACATACACACAGGTAGTCATCGACTTACTACCTATGCAACTTGCGACCATACAACCACACATTATTTTAAAGCCATAGCCATTAAAGATTCTAAAAGGCCTGAAATTATTTTTCTTGGATTTCATACCACAGAAACAGTTTTGCAATTTAAACAGGGGTGTGTAGATTTTTTATTATTATTATTATTATTTGTATTATTTAAAATAGCATTAGAAATATCCACACAATTCTTTTAAATGGACTTGCACAGATAACCATAAAATGACTGTGCTGTTATAAATAAGGTTATGAAATAATGCAGTGGTGGGCTATACATTTCACACCTCGCCTTCAGTGGTTTTAGTGTGTTACGTGTCTGTGCTGTTTTATCTACTTTCCCCCACCCTCTTGCGTTGGCTCTGTCTTTGGCTCGCTACTATAAATAGGTGGAGTCTCCTGTTAATTGTAGTGGAGGCCTGGGGTAAAACAGAGCATGTAGGACATTTTGGAGACAAGTTTAGTGAGGTGCGACTGAGATGGTTTGGACATTTGCAGAGGAGGGACATGGGTTATATTAGTAGGAGAATGTTAAGGATGGAGCCACCAGGAAGGAGGAAAAGAGAAAGGTTAAAGAGGAGGTTTATGGATGTGGTGGGGGAAGACTTGCAGGTAGTTGGTTTAAAAGAGGCAGATGTAGAGGACATGGGGTATGGAGACAGATGATCCGCTGTGGCGACCCTTAATGGGAGAAGCAACAAGAAGAAAAAGAGCAAGAACCAGAGGAGGTGGAGCCTACAGTTTAAAAGCAGCCACCAGATTCATGTAACACGCCCACCCTAAAAAGCAAACAGTTATCTCTCTCCTCTTTAGTGTCCTACCTGAATCAGTCCATCACTTAATACCATTATTATGACCCAACTAGTAACTCTAGAAACCATCAATATTATAGAGAAACGCAGTATAACAGAGCACTGCATCACAGACAGGAATCTCATACAGTGAGAATGAATGCCATTATTGAAACAAGAAACCCAATGAACACCATTCAACAAGTCTTTCTTCACTGTAGAAACAACTGCACTGCCTGCATACACCATCTCTAGCATAAGCATCAATTTTAATCTGATAAAATAAACCTAGGTTTTTAGTGGATTTTTTTTCTGTGATTTCTGTTATTTGAAATAAAGGCAAATTGTGTTTATGTGCAAATTCTACAGAAAAGAAAATGCTAAAGTATAAATGGTTCACAAAAAAAGCTTAAAAACTGTTTTGAACCGTTTGGGCCATTCTTATCTCACGATGATCAGCTGTTTTTGAAAAGTCTGGCTTGTAAATATCCTTCTAAGTGTATCTATGATCAAATCTATTTCTTCTCCTCTGTCAGTCATTGTAGAATAAAAAAACAGCTATAAAATCCACATGAATATATTTGAGAATGTACAGTTTGCTGCAGATGCAGTTTGTGAGCTCTGACATTCTGGTCAGGCATTTTCTGATTATCCAATTAAAAAATTTGAAAATGCCAACGTTATTATGTACCTGCTGGAAGGCCACTGAATCAGCAGCTTGCAATCTAATTGGTTAAAGCAACATCTTAAAAAAAACATGTATTTTGTTATACAAGAACCTGCAGGTGTTGACTATGAAAGTCTTACTGTACATCAGATACTTTTGGCCCCAGCAACACGTGATGTGCCGGCTGAAATTTGAATGAATAGGAACTCCAACCTAAATTAACACTTGGGTGCGAGAGAAAAGCTCTGAAATGAAGAGAATGGACTATTATGAATAATTTAATACATATTCATGAACATAAGAATAGAGTATAATAAAACGTAAGTCAGTGATTTTTTTAAGAGTTTAAGCCAGCAAAGACGGCCTTGCTGGCCCTGACAACCCGCCACTGAAATAATAGGATGGCCAATTTCTGAAGACAACCGTTTAGTTCTTGTGCCACATTTTAAACTTCAAGCTAAGTGATTACTGCTAATTTATTACATTGTTGAAGACTGCATTACTCTTCTGCTCCTGCTGTATTGCATTGAATAGGTTTACTATTAGTGCCAGTCAAATTCCAAAATCAGTGTAGGAAAAAGTGTGTACCTAATTGTTCCTAGCTAAGTTCACAGAATTCTACAGAACATTAGAGCTAGATTGCTTGGAGGAAGATCATGCTTACATAACAGTCAAATTCTGAATATTATCACCCATGCTGCCCACCATGAACACACCACTCAGTGCTTTTTCAATTTTACATAATTATTATGTGGGATCCACCCCACTGAAATTAATTCCTGGCTATTCCACTGTAATGGAGGGATTATATTTGTTTCGATGTTGACTTTTCACAAAAATGACTGATGCCTCACATGTGAATAGTCATCTTGGGAAATGAATAATGTCTGCTTAAATGGCATGCACTTTCTTTAAACTAGCAAATGCCTTCATCAGTATTCTTTTCATAGTGTAGACATAACATTGTGAATATCACTGATATGAGACGTGAGAAAGTAGTTACTTGTGGATCCCAGGAGCACAACTCAGATTAAGCAGTAACATGTGTTGATGGAAAATATGCAATAAAATCGACAACATAAAATCTCCGTTTATCTGCAGACAGGGAGTTGCAGCAGGCTTGCTGATGTATATTTTTGAACCTTGCAGAGTGATCAATTCTGAACAATGGCACAGTGTAATTTATCATTCAATACATTAGTGTAATGCTGTACACATGCTTCTTGAACTAATAATAAAAGGCACCACAGGCAGACTGTGTGTAGGGAGAGGAATCAATACTCACGCCTAGCCCTCTTTGTGTCAGAGAAACACCAGCCACGCCTCCCCTCAGCACTCAGCACACTGGCAGCGCCTCGCTTTCATACTAATCACCTTCACCTGTCTCCAATCTACACCCTCCCTTTATAAGGCCCCTGTTTGCACTCACTCACCGTCTGATCTACAGTTCATTCTGGCGATCATCCCTGGACTACCTGTGTTTCGGAATATACACGCTGCTTCTTAGCTTCTGTTTGTTTCCCAAGGCTAATAAACGTCCTATTCGTATTCTGGTTTCCGACTATTGTTAAAAACATGACACTTTGACTCTAAATATTATTGGTTCTGCTGAAAAGAGGACTAGGCAAAACTTTGCCAAAATCAGTTGTGTGTGTATATATATATATATATATATATATTATAGATTTTTTTTTATTATATAATTAAGATCAACAGATTTACAAATTTAACTGTATTCAATCTTCTTTTACTGGCTTGGATCGCCAAATTTCCGTTTTATAATATCACAATGAGAACTTTATTCTAGATTAAATTCATCACTATTCAAGATGCCTATTCATACTCTCACTTTACTGAATCACATGTTTTGCAGTACCAACCCAACCTCCCAGTGATGTCATTGCAGTATACAGTTATGCTGAATCCAAATTTGTGTGTGTTATGCTCAGCAACAGTTATGGATTTAGATTTGATCTTCATTTATCATCTTGTGGTGCAGCAAAGATGTAAAATCCTGGCCTTTACCCAACCTGAGACCTTTACACAAGCTTATTTGAAATCAATTTAAAAGCTGGACATTCCTCAGTTCTATCTATCTATCTATCTATCTATCTATCTATCTATCTATCTATCTATCTATCTATCTATCTATCTATCTATCTATCTATCTATCTATCTATCTATCTGTCTGTCGCTCTGTCTGTCGCTCTGTCTCAGGTTCTGTTTTTAAAATAAATTATTTGTTTACAATAAAATCATCTTACTATGTACCAACACTGACTTATCAGTCAGTTCTTTACTTTCCATAAGTTAATACTTGGATTGAAAATGAAATGTACCGTAAACTATTACCTAGCATTGAAAAAGAACATGAATTATTGAAATTCTCTGACTTTATTACTCTGCAGTTGGACTATTCTCACAGACTAGGTCACTCCAGACAGTGTTCTATAAATACTCATCTGGACTACTTCCTGTCCCTTTATATTATATTTGGTCTAGAGGCTAGAAAGTTATCCCATAACACAACTGCTTTTTTCTCGATTACATTTTCCATGATATTTTTGGTTTGCTAACTTCTCATTTATTATTTAGTTAGTGTTGAATTGACAACCAAAAATTGTTTCCTATTAGGAGTGATTTTGTAAACCCACTTAAGGCCACACTTTGTCAGGCAACAGATATGGATGCAGATGTAAGTAAATAAACCTTTCTTAAGGAAGCAAAGAGCAAAGATGAGGGAACCAGAAATAATATAAACCCTAAAGAGACTATGACTAAATGTATGGCTTGGTAACAATTCGTACAAAACTCTTTATATGTGTTTATATGTGAATAATTAGTAATCAGCTGAGTTATAATATGGATGCCCTTCCTAACGCAACCCTCCCCAATTTATCCGGGCTTGGGACCGGCACTGAAAGTGGCTGGGGTTCGTTCCCTGACTGGGGATCGAACCCGGGCCGCAGCGGTGAAAGCGCTGCATCCTAACCACAAAAATGTAAAGACTAAAATCAATAAAAGCTAAAAAAAATAGTCCAGCTAAGCATATGTTTGATTTATAATAACTGCATGATAAAAAATATTAGATATACTTTATTTACATATATTTAAGGTCAGTATGTTTAGTATATTTAACTCATCAGGTAAGAAAAGTATTCATAAAAAAAGCTATAAATTTGATTGAACACTCATGTATTCCCTATTCAATTTCAAATTCATATAAAAAAATCTAATTAAAATTTAATTTGTTACATACACATTCATAATCTGTAAGAGATTTTTTTTACGACTGTCCAACATGTAAACATGAAAATTAGAAATAGAATATCTAATTGTGTAATGTGCACTTTTTTTAAATACAACTTTATAACCTCTTTATCTCCGTAAAGCTGCTTTGAGACAATGTCCATTGAAATTGGTTTACGGAGATAAAGAGGTTATAAAGTTGTATTTAAAAAAAGTGTATAAGTTTAGTGCCTATAAGTTTGTTCCTTATTATTGTAGGAAGCCAGTGGCAACGGTGTCAGGAAAAACTTCCAGAGATGGCATGAGGAAGAGACTGTGAGAGGAACCAGACTCACAAGGGAACTCATCCTCATCTGGGTGGCACTGAATGTCCTTTCATTACAGTTCCATCATTGTTGAGATGTGCAGTGATAGGTGCTTAAATGCAAAACTGTTCTGGTAAACTGTGGTCCTAAGCCATTGTAGCAGTCTTTTGATATTAATTGCAGTCCAAATCCATCCTCAAAGTTCATGAGTTGCTCAGTAACTTCGTGGATCTTCAGGCTGTTCTTGTGGAACAATCCCCAGCTGCAGAGAGTGGTCTCCAATCAAGGTGTAGGGCATCAGGATGAATCGTGAAGATCCGAAGAAACCCACCTATCTGTGGGTCCAAATTTTATTACATATCTCTTAGCCCTAACAGGCCTTTCCCACACTATGGTCAATGCCTGTTGCTTCAGACAGCTGAGTAATGGTCCATGAACAGCATTGTGTTCTTGTATACAGCGTTTAGTTTGAACTGCTCTGAATAGTCTGAAGTAATACCTTGATCAGGTCGACTATTGACAAATCATCAGATTCAAATAAGGAATAGGCTGCATACAGTTCCACATGCTGAATAAATAAGCATTGAGCCATGTTGGCAAAGCTGTCAGTCTGTGTATATTGATTATGGGTGCACAGCGCCAACTTTAGTGAATGGTCCTCTCTACTGTGTGCCCTTTGTGTTTCAAGATGGCCGTGTTTTGTTTGTTAAATGGTTGGCTTCTCTTTACTGCGAGAAGCTTAAACACAACAGACAGCTGGCATGTGGCAAATAATACCCTCCAGATCTAACAGAACGCATAACTATAACCTCCAAAGAGAGAGGGAACAAGTGCAAGGAATATCTTATTAAACTTTTTTGCTGATTATATCAGTGTGATTTTCTAAAAACTCAAAATACAATGAGAATCTTTAGTAATAATGAAGTATATAATATGTCATCGATGGCATGTTCCAGATATTACATTATCAGTCGAATTTGTTTGAAATAATCTACTTCTTAGCCTGCATCTTTTATATGATGTTTATTTTAAATTGTCAGAGGCAATAACCAAATATGAACTCCCATATTCTTTGAAGTATTTACATATCTAAGAAGGATAACCCTTACAGGGCAGCACTGATAAAGCTAATGAATAGGTCTGGTCAGCAGCCCACACACACACACTATGACTTGTGAAACAACTCCTTTTGGTTTAGTGCCAGACTCAGAGGAACACCATATGCTCATTACTTTATTTCTGATTACAGGGCAGAAAGAGACAGAGAGAGAGAGACTTTGCATACTGGTGAGAGTCTTATTTTAGTCACTACATACTCCTGAGAGCATGACAAATAAGTAGCTCAAAGTTGGTGTGGGAATTTGCAGGTTTCATGTTACATTGCTTCTTTATCGGATTTCTTGTTTGAGTCCATTGAGAAACTCACCTATTTCTTGAACAGACAACACATACGTTGTATATAAATGCTACTTTATTCAACACCACCTTTGCAAATGGTATTATCACACTGAGAAACTAAAATACAAGATACTACCTACTAGTTCCCAAAAGGTAGCACTCCTTCAGTCTCTTTCTGCACACAGATTTGTATCCTACCCCTGTCAGAGACTAGAATGTTTTGACTTCACATCTCGGGATCATCAGAGAGTCAATACTGAGACATTGAGTCTGTTTGGACTGTATGCTCTTTCTTTTACAAAGGCATCCGTGGAATGAATACATGTAAATGCATTTAGAGATTTGAAATGATTGAATAGTGACTGCACACAGGTCTGGTATAGGGAAAGTATCTCTCATAGCAACAAGCAGCTTTGAAATAATAGGTGAAAAACAAGGGATAAAAAGCTTATTTTTTTCCTCATAGACAAAAGACTGGTATAGTATGACAAAGCAAATCTTCTGCAACCAGATGCTAAGTCAATATGCCTATTGGATAAAGACTACAAATTCAATTCTTATGTTAGAGTTTTCCTAAAACAAGCTGCTGTGTTATTATGAACACATTAGTTTTACAGTTGAGATTACAGTTGGGTTTCGTATTTTGTCAGGAGTATTTTGTGTGAGTAAGAATTTAAACAGTTGTACTGACAGTGAATGAGATAAAATACAAAGGCAAAAACTGGTTGGCAACAACAAGCTATAACAACAGATATAAAGGCTTTGGTAAAATCTCAGAACAAAGTAAAAAAGAGAGCTTACTTCATATTGTTTTCATGAATGAAGGTCTTTAAATACTGTTTATGTGTGTGTGTGTGTGTGTGTGTGTGTGTGTGTGTGTGTGTGTGTGTGTGTGTGTGTGTGTGTGTGTGTGCGCATATATTTGGCCACACCTGTACTCCATCAGTAGTTGTAAAAGTAAACTGTAATATTTATTTACAATTGTTAGATCATTTGTGCTTGAAAACACCATTAGTTATATTTTAGCATGTAATTGCATATGTACATATGTAAATTTACCATTTAATTTAACATACCTCTTAGCCAATTAGGTTAGCTACTGGAATTGTTATTATTCTAAATTGGCATCAGCAAAGAAAACTAACCTGTTAAAAATAGCAGTTTATGGTAAACAAATTAGACAGATTTACCTTAACTTGATCTAGTAAAGCAATGCGATACTGCATTTTACACAATGCAGTATCGTCTTTGTTTACTTCAGCATTTTATGAAGGTAGGCACAGGGGTACTTATCCTCAAATTTCACTCTGCAGTCCAGTGGATTATCCAGATTTGAACACATGCTGATACTTACAGCATTTGATGCATTGTGTAGAATGAGGTAATGGCTGGTGACAAATTGTTATGATTCTTGATACTTCTACACTGATTTACTTGATTGAACACTAAACTGAAAAGATATCATAAGTTAATTGATTTGTGTGATTAAAAATGGGAACAGCTACTTAATTTCAATAATACTCAAGTAAAGTATAAATGAGCTACTTGAATATTAGATCAGATCATGAATGAAGAGAGCAACTGATGCATGTTTTGGAAAATTTAAACATACAAATATAGAACAAGATCAGATTCTATAAATAGACAAAGGCAAGATAATCGTCAAACAGAACAAAAAAATACTAATCAAACTGCTTGGTAGTGACAGAAAGATTTCATTTACAAAGTATATTACAAAGAGAATTTTAGTCTTTATGTGTGTGTGTGTGTGTGTGTGTGTGTGTGTGTGTGTGTGTGTGTGTGTGTGTGTGTGTGTGTAATTGGCAAAAGCTGCAGTACTATTTCTAGCTTTTGTGACACCCCATTCAAAATTCAACTTTCCAAACACCCCCGCCCCCCATATCTCTGCCCTCCCACCACAATGCTTCACCCCAACACCATCATTTACAACCTTCAATAAAAAAAAAAGGTAAAACACATTTAATAATCATTGCAACATTGCAGAAAAAAAGATAAATAATGTAAACATGCAAGTGTAAAGGAGGTGGTGGGGCAGGGGGTGCTTTATAACGCCTCCTGCTTGTTGCGTCCTAGGTGACCACCTAGTTTGCCTATGCCTAGAAACATTGCTAAAAAGCTGAGTTCCCCTTCAGGAACTCGAGCTGCGTCAACAATGCTTTGGGAACGCTTCCGCGTTTTCCACTTTCACAATTACGTGTGTAATCCAATGTAAAGCGTGGCATCACTGACAGGGTGACGACCAGGAAGCTATAAAAAGCACATGGAGTGATAGTTTCTAGCATTCGGTTGCAAGGTTCGGAAGCAAATCTTTTAGCGGTTCTTCCTCTGAGGGGGGGTGGGGGGTCAGGGTAAAGGTCTGGGAGCCCTCATAGATTACTCAGGTAGTCCTTTACAAGGAGCTAATAGAGGTAGTGACCCATGCCGCAGCCAAGCTTTAGATAGATTGGCTCACGACAGGGATAGGGCTGTTTTGCTGGACACCCCTCAGGTGCTGACTGGTCTGTTCGGCCATGCCATAAATACGGCCATCAACAGATTCCAGGAGGCCAAAAAGCAGTCAGAGGCATTCCAGCATTAACCCAACATCTCTGGGCACCGAGAGGTTCAGAGACGAAGCGTCAGCACTCGCCTTCCCCTTTTAGGGAACCTGTGCCAAAGCCCCGGGAGGTGATAAAGCTGAGGACCATCATCTACAATAGAAGGGCTCTGGCCAAAAAGTCCTGACACAGGACCTTCTAGTAATCCCGCCAGGAAGAGCATTCTGCACCTCATTATACGGTGCTCGCCCTGCCTCATCACCTCAGGGAGCTGGTCTGTTGACCCTGCCACATCCAGTGCTTCAGGGCACAGCCAGCTCCAGCGAGTGCCCTCCTGGCTTTCCACCTGGTACTGTAGCAGACTTGGGGGTTCGCCGGGGGCGTAGCTCCGGTTTTAGGCATACCTAAGGTCAGTCTGAAGAGACTGATTCTCTTAAGAGACTATCTAGCAGCCTGGGAGGTTTTGCCAGATGTGTCTCGCTGGGTCCTGCATACTGTAGAAAGGGGCTATACGATTCAGTCTAGGTCTCATCCTCCCCGCTTCAACAGTGTGTGCACCACCATTGTGAGGCCCGAGCAGGCTCTGGTCATGCAACAAGAAATAGATACTCTCCTAAGAAAGGAGGCCATCGAGGTGGTCCCTCCATCAGACAGAGAGTACGAGTTCTACAGCCGGTATTTCATAGGACGGAGGGTTGCATCCTATTCTTGATCTACATCAGCTAAACCGCTCACTTTTGAGACTTAGGTTCAAGATGCTGACACTGAAGCAGGTCGTGTCCCAAATCAGGTCTGAAGACTGGTTTGTCACGATAGGTCTGAAGGATGCGTACTTTCATGAATCCATCCTTCCAGCTTACAGGAAATTCCTGAGGTTTGAGGCGTAAACTTACCAATAAAGGCTCCCTCCTTTTGTTTTTGCCCTCTTACCCCAAATCTTCGCAAAGTGTGTGGATGTGGCACTGACCCCGCTGAGACTTTAGGGAGTCTGCATTCTAAAATTTAACCCAATTAGTTTATCCTGGCTCAATCGGAGCAGCTGTCAGTCCGGCATCAAGGTGTCATTCTTGCCCAAATTAGGGAGCTGGGATTAAGGTTGAATGCCGAAAAGAGTGTGCTTTCTTCATTACAGAGAACCACCTATCTAGGCATAGTATGGGATTTGCATAGAGGGGGCACAGCTCCTGGCCACCTGCCTCTCCACTGCCTGTTCACAGATGGTGCGAACAACAACACTTAAATCCAGTTAACTGCCCAGTCGGCCCAGTACTGGAATACTTTAAGAACTTTGGCTCCTTCCACCCTGAAGGTTTACCTGTCCACCATTGCAGCTTATCATGCCCCCCTCGTGGGGCAGTCTCTGGATAAGAACCTGTTGCTGACACTTTTCCTCCACGGTACCCAGAGGCTGAAGCCTCTGGTACGATTTAGAGTGCCTGCATGGGACTTAATCATTGTCTTGGAGGCCCTGTCTTTGACCAATTGACCAAGGTGCCTTTGAAGTTCCTCACAGTCAAGACTGTGTTTCTTCTTCCCTGGAATTTACTCCAGGTATGGCCAGTGCCTTACTTCACCTTAGACTAGGTTATGTTCCCAAGGTACCCTCTGTTGTCCCATGACCTGTTATGCTCCAGGCATTCTTTCCTCCTCCCTTTCAGGCCCCAGACCAGAAGGAGGTAAACCGACTATGTCCACAGAACATGTTGAGGAAGTCAGAGCAGCTGTTCATCTGCTTTGGCCCTCCGAGGAGAGTTCTCCCTGCGAACAAGCAGTTGATCAGTGTTTGGATTGTGGATGATATTTCATCCTCCTATGAGTCCTTTGGTCTCCCTCTACTCGAAATTTGGCAGCCTCTAAGGCTTTGTCCTCTGGAGTTTCTCTCCAAGACATCTGCAATGCTGGTCCACCCCGCTGATGTTGATGTTTTGGGAAATTTAAACATACAAATATATAACAAGATCAGATTCTATAAATAGGCAAAGGCAAAATGTTGTGTGTGTGTGTGTAATTGGCAAAAGCTGCAGTACAATTTCTAGCCTTTGTGACACCCCATTCAAAATTAAACTTTCCAAACCCCCCCCCCCCCCCCCATGGCTCCGCCCTCCCACCACAATGCTTCACCCCAACACCATCATTTGCAACCTTCAATAAAAAAAGGTAAAACACATTTAATAATCATTGCAACATTGCCTGAATTTGAGTATGTAAACTGTATATACTGTATATTAAACTTCAGCAGAAAAAAGTGTGAGGGTGGTGGCGGGGCAGGGGGTGCTAGTTGTGCTGGTCCACCCCGCTGACCTTTGTCAGGTTTTATAGCCTTGACCTTAGTGCCACTCCTGGCCCCTCAGTCCATGGACCTAGCTATGCCTATCCACACTAGCATTCAAAAGCGTTGTTAACACAGCATTTTGTTTCCTCGGGGAAGCATGGTTACATACGTAACCTGGAGACGTTTAGTCAATATTAAGCTGAGAGCACTGTAACATGTAGGAAGTGTAGTTCATGGCGGCCAGGTTTGAAAGCCATGGCGTCTGTTGGAAAATGGGCATGGCATTTACATCCAATGCCACAACTGTGACACTTTACAAACAATAAAAGCTTGCTTCTTGTAAGAACATAAAATTATGTGCTCATATCACGCCATAAGTACAACTGCATGTTAATGGATATCCACTGATTTAAATTGTAATATTATAAATTTTAATAAGATGGAACCACAACAGTCAATCCCATTTTAATTTGTTAACTTTGACTCAAACAAACAATTAAGGCTCAACGATGGAAAATATTGATTTTTGAAATGCATCTTTAATACCACAGTAGCCCAGAACATAATTGGATTGCAAAAAGTAATTGAAAATTCACGTTTTTATTGTACAAAAGCTGAGACTAAATCGACTGCTTGGCAAAGGATGTGGTGAAAGTTACATAGCTTGACAGGCTGAAAAAGTTAACTCCTGCTTTCTGCTCCTTTTCCACTCCATGCTGACCTAGTGATCCTTTACCAGGCAGCAGGGAACAGGAACAAACACAACACACACACACAATCACACACACACACACACACACACACACACACACACACACATACACCGCTATTCTCTGGACAAACAGACCATAGAGACATTGATGAAAAAGCGGAGCTGAAGATTCAGCGAGCTGAAGAATCTGAATCAAGCTCAGTCTATGCTAATTTAAAAAGATAAAGTATGTTGTATTTTTCATTTATTTTTATGTACTGTTTTACTTTTAAGTGCAATGAACTCGAGGCAATATAATGCCTTGACATTTCTGTGCATTCAAGCTACAAAATGGAAAAGAACAATGAATGCCTCAATGCTTGTCTTCTGTAAGGAACAGGCTGGCCTGTTGCTAACAGAACTAGCAAATACTTGTGTATAAGTAGCTAGCAAATATGTGTATACTGTATAGAGCATAACTTTTCGAAAGGAAAGACATACTGCTATGTTTACTGTACATATTGTGTTTATTTGAGTTTACTTGCTGAACTTGGAGGATCATTTTTTTTCCAAAAATCATGAATTAATTACTGCTGGTCATCACACTCTTATTACCACACACGAGCTCACACAAACTGGTGAATTCTGATCAGTCCATCTACTGGCCCTGTTTTGGAGCTATGAGAAAAGCAGAGTAGCAGATGGAAAGCCACACGGACACAGGGGGAAGCACACCAAACTGAGTTCAGGATCACAATATAGGGCTGTAAAAGCTCCAACATTGCCTGCTCCATCACTGTATACCGGCAGAATGCTTTTCCCTTGTGCATTTTATTTTATTTTTTTTATAGAAAATGAATATCTCCTTGTATGATAGGTTCTCATTAAAACAAACGACTGCAGCATGTGAATCACAGTTAAACGGAAAAAAAAAAAAACGTCTACGATAATGTGACAGTGGTTTATCTCTTCATGATGACAAACAGCATCAATTCAGGCACTTTTGAAAGGAGGCTCATTAGAACTCAGGCATCATTCAGAGCACAGAGAATTGGCTATAAGAGATGATAATTATGACTTATTTAGAAATATTAGTAATATTTTACATTAAGGTTCTCTTTACTAGTCATTTAATGCATTAGTTAATATTAACACACTATGAATCTAGGTTGAATAAACCAATGCAAACAAAGTGATGTTTCATTCAAATTGAGCCATAAAGGCAACATTTGGTGTGACAACTTTTTGTTTCGTACAAACAAAGATCTCAGGAACAGTTTGTAAAAGCTGAATAAATGTCTATTTTCTATATATAACTTTGAATACGATTGGAATAAGTGATCTTTGCAAAATATGAATAAACCTAAAAACTAAAAAACAGCAGAAGGTCATGAGTTTAAATCCCCAACACCACCAAGCTGCCACTGCTGGGGCCGTGAGCAAGGCTCTGAACCCTCAACTGCTCAGTTGTATGAATGAGATAAATGTAAGTCTCTCTGGATAAAAGCATCTACAAAAATCCCATAAATGTAATGTTTATTTATTTCCACACAACATTATAACATTATATATTATGATCGATTAAGTCAATAACTGATTATTTCTTCATCATGGCACCTGTTAGTGGGTGGGATATAATAGACAGCAAGTGAACATTTTGCCCTCAAATTTGATGTTGTAAAGCAGGAAAAGTGTGCAAGCATAAGGATTTGAGAAAGTTTGAAATGGGCCAAATTGTGATGGCTAGACGACTGGGTCAGAGCATCTCCAAAACTGCAGCTCTTATGGGCTTTTCTCGGTCTGCATTGCTTAGTATCTATCAAAAGTGGTCCAAGGAAGGAACAGTGGAGAACCGACGACAAGGTCATGGGCAGGCAAAGCTTATGGATGCACATGGGGAGTGAAGGCTGGGTCATGTGGTAGCTCAAACTGCTGAGGTAGCAAAAGAGGGACCAACACAATATTAGGCAACCATAATCTTATGCCTGATTGGTGTTTATTTATATTTAATAGTTTACTATTTCAAATAATTTGATAATAATAATAATAATAATAATAGATTATATAAATAAGTGTGTCTGCTGTAAATATAATAATTATTTATTTCCACACATATTTGTATGTAATAATTTACTACTACTACTACTACTAATAATAATAATAATAAATGCGTCTGCCAAATATTGTTATTTATTTCCAGACACGTACTTATTTGTATGTAATAATTTACTATTTTTAATAAAAATAATAAAGCTGGTTTGGGCGCGTGCGCGCGCACCGCTCAGTTTGGCCGGGGGTAGCCGTGCACGCGCGTCAGTAGCGGGCACGCGCGGCTCGTGCGCCGCTCCTGCTGGCTGCTCCTCAGTTGTAGTGGAGTGTAGACATGGCGGCGGATCTAAACCCTGACTGGATCTCTTGCTTACCTTCTTCATGGAGTTACGGGGTGATCCGGGACGGACGAGTGTTCTTCATCAAGTAAATATCATGCGGATTGAAAAACCTTTGGATATGCTCTTTTTTTTATATTTTAAAGAG
Organism: Silurus aristotelis; assembly: GCF_946808225.1. Classification (NCBI taxonomy): domain Eukaryota; kingdom Metazoa; phylum Chordata; class Actinopteri; order Siluriformes; family Siluridae; genus Silurus; species Silurus aristotelis. The sequence continues at coordinate 15,511,842 of NC_139597.1, forward strand.
GGGTTTTTGAATGAAAGCCCCCCGTGTTGGTGTACGAGTGTTTCTTCTTCTCCTTCTTTTTTTTTTTTTTTACATGCTCTTCTTTCTTTTTTTTTTTTTACCCAACAGTGAAGAAGCAAAGAGCACGACTTGGCTTCATCCTGTCACCGGTGAAGCGGTGATTACAGGCCACAGGAAAACTCCAGGTAATGATTTATCCCGGCAGAGGGGATCATATATGTGCGTGCGCGTGTGTGTGTGCGTGCGTGCGTGCGCGCGCGTGTGTGTGTGTAAAACGGAGATGCAGGCAAAAAAAACCCAGGAATCATGACGGAATTCTGCAGCAGTCACAGCAGCAGGAGCTCCAGATCTTTATGGATCCACAGTCACGAGGGGCTAAAACATATGCACAAAATAATTTATTTTGTATTTTTTTTGTATTTGACAGACAGTAACATTTAACACCGGATAGTCGGTGTGTCTGCTTTGATTTAATCGCAACGTGTATTCAACTGACACCCCCCCCCCCCCCCCATACACGCACGCACGCACACACACACACACACACACACACACACACACACACACTCTTGGCCTACGCGTTGCAAAACCTCAGGTACACTTTCAGAAGTAAAGCAGGAAACCCTTTTCTTCTGATCAGCTCATTCGTTAGATCCCTGCTGTATTTGTGAATATTAGTGTAGGTGTGTAATGTTCTATCACAGAGTCTCCTGTAGTCTCCTGTCCACTGGTCCAGCAAATCTGTGGCTTCAAACCTGCAAGATCTGTTGCTCTTGTCCTCCAGCTGCTTTCTCACGCTAGCTCTTCTAGGCACTGGAGCCTAGAGCAGGAGGAAAAAACGCTAATATATATATTTTTTTTATCCCTTTAGATTTACCAACAGGATGGGAGGAAGGATATACATTCGAGGGAGCACGCTGCTTCATCAAGTGAGTTTGTTTTCAAACCATTCTGATGTTCTCATGTTGCTTTTTGGGGCTGATTAGCGACTGTGATTTCAGATCACTGCGCCTACACACACATACACACACCCTCCCTCTCTCTCTCTCTCTCTCTCTCTCTCTCTCTCTCTCTCTCTCTCTCTCTCTCTCTCTCTCTTTTTCTCTCTTTCCCTCACCGTTTCATCGCCGCCTTTGCGATTCTTGCTCGAGTCCCATCGCACACTGGAAGCAGAGCTCTGGATAAACCGTGTTTCCTCCGCCGAGTGAAAGCAGACATGACTGTTTCTCCTGCTGGTGACTCACGTCTGAGTTTGGCTGAACAGGTTCTTCTAGTCGGCCCTTCTTCTCTCCCCGGGGACATAAGCGTTATTAATATTCCCTTTGCAGAGTTGCACCAAGCCTGATTTCGAAGCCTGCACCAGAATATCAACTCTGCATTGCAAATGACTGCTTATCCACCTGCCTCTTATCACCAGTACCTGTGCTGTGAAACCTTGGTTTCGGCAAAAAAAAACATGCTCGTATTTTTTTATTTTTCTGACATCATGTGTGGTGTAGACTTTGAATGCTGACAGATCGGTTTGGAGGAAAGTAGCTGGTACTTAAAAAGTGTTTACAAGCCCGCACATGTCATTACAGACAGATTTGTGTTTGGATAGAATATAAAAGTCGTCGTATCTTATTGATATTATTCCTATCATGAAGGCAGACTAAAGGCAGACGGATTAGTGAGCAAATAGACCGTGAGCATAATGCACTTTTATTGTTCTAACATCTGCGCAATGAATGTGAGAGACAAACAATGGTGAATAGTGATTGGTTGTTGTCGAAGCCTTAGTGATCTGTGATTGGTCATTGGGAACGTGAGGTTCGGACAAATGAAACATAGTTTTACCAACTTGGTGGTCAATGGAGTGAATCTGTTCTCTCACCTGGGATAACCTGCAGCTGTTTTGTGAGCTGGACAGCTGTGCTAAGTGCAGGCATGGAGAATAAGTCTTGCTCAGACAGTGTGCAAATGTGCAGGTGTGGAGAATAAGCTGAGAACTACATGCCAGGGTTTTCTGTGGTTGGTGTAAGACTGATCAAATTGCTCCATTGGATAATTACTGCATCAATTAATATGTTTCAATTGCACCAAGTTATTTATTGAACCCCCTACTGATAAGGGGGACAAACAGTAGTGACTAGTGATTAGCTTCTCGTGTCTTCTGACATGGATGTCTACGATGAGTCCTGTGGTTGTGGAAAAGATGTTACTCTGCACCAGAAGTTGAATTATTGAGACATCATTGTCACACATGTATTGAACACCACAGGGTCCAGACCGTAATCCCAATGAGAATCTTTGGGATGTGCTGAAGAAGACTTTATGCAGCACTCTGACTCTGCCATCATAAGAACAAGATCTTGGCGAGACATGAATGCAACTCAGGACAGAAAGTATTCATCGTATATAAAGCATTGCTGTAAATGAAAGCAAATGGAGGTCCAACAAAATAATATAACTGTGTAAATTTCTTTGGCTGGGCAGTATTTAAAATAATCCTGATAATAATGTTTTAATGCTAGTCTGTTATACTGAACCACAAATGTTAATTTAGTTTTTGCCCTATTAATTTTAAAACAGAAAAAAATGGCTAAAGGAAAAAATCAAGTGAATATTTTGCAATGTTTTAAAAATATCCTCAGTGCAGAGAACACTGCTTCAGACTTTCTGAGGAAATTCTGAGGAAATTGTTTAATGTTACTAAACATTATTATAATTAAGCAATTATGTATAATTTTGATCAGTGTAATTGGTTTGTTGGTTCTAATATACAGAAGATCCAGGTGTTCAATAAGGTCTGGAGACACTTCTTCACCTTCAGCTTTCTCAGCAAGGCAGTTTTATCTTGGCGATGTGTGAACCCTAGATTTGGTTTTGTTATTATGTTGGAAAATTGTTTCTAAAGGGAGGGCATCATGTTCTGCTTTAAAATGTCACAGTACATGTTGAAATCCATGTTTCCCTCAATGAACCACAGCTCCCCAGTACCAGCAGCAGTCATGCAGCCCCAGAGCATGATGCTGCCACCACCATGCTCGACTGTCTGAGAGACACCATTTTCTTGGTGCTCCTCACCAGGACGTCACCACACATGCTGGACATCATCTAAGACAAATACGTTTATCTCAGTCTCTGCTCAGTAGCTGCTTCATGTGTATCTTTAATGCATTGTATCGCTGGTTTGGAAAGTTTGTGGACACCTGGTCATGAGTATGGTATGTGCTTTTTTTTTTTTTTTTTTTTTTTTTTTTTAGCATCTCATGCCACAATTAGTCCTAATTTGCTCTTATAATTCTCTCCATTTTTCTGGGAAGATGTTCCACTAGATTTTGGAGTGTGCTTGTGGACCTTTGTGTTCATCAGCCACAAGGGTGTTAGTAAAGTCAGGAGACGAGGCCTGGGGTGCAGTCAGTGTCCCAATTCATCTCAGTAGGGTTGAGATCAGAGCTCTATAGCAGGCCACTCAAGATCTCTCACTCCAAATCATGTTAACCGTATCTTCAAGGAGCTCGCTTTGCGCACAAGGGCAGCATTTAATTATACCGCATCCGAAGACGTTCCATACAATTGTGTAGCTCCAGCATTGTAACAGTTTGGAGTTGTTGTAACAGGGAAGCAGGGAAGGTCAGGTGTCCCAATACTTTTGTCCATATAGTGTATACATTTTATATACACTGTCTGAATGGCTGCTTCTGGTCCTGTGATTAGTCGAGGGTCCACTGAGCTACAAATGTAAAAGTAATTTAGAATAAATGTGAGCGATTGCATGAAGCACAACAAGCTGAAGCAAGGATCAGGTCGAGAAGCTGAAAAGCACGAGAGTCACTGAACTGTGGCCATTTTCTATTTGTGTTATATTTACGTATTAACATATGCATTTATTTCCAAATGCTTGTTTTTCTCATTCAGACCCCAGACAACCCCTACTATCGGGGATTACCATATCCTGGGAAATGTTTTCAAAAAGCTCCAGTAGCAAAAATATTTTGTCAGTGAAAAATTATTTGGTGCCAAATTATTCAAATATTGTAGTCTAGAGCCTGTTGGAGCAGTTTTTTGCTTTTTGTCTGCACAGCGCCGGCTGCCACCATATTATTAGTTAATTGTGCTCTTGGTTACACTGCACTTAAACCCTGGCTTCAGTGGTTATACTCTCAGGGTCGTCCATTTCGCATGCGGATAAATCATAGTCATCGTGTCACAGCTTCTGCACACATCTCCGGCCGCTTCGCTCGCTTCGAGGAGCTTAACATCACTACAGACTGACTGATTGCTTTGAAAGCATTTTCTTTTTTGAAATTCTTACTTCGACAGTCACTGACCAAAGCTTTTAAGAATCAATAGCTTCCTGGTGGCAAATCCTTCGTTATTATCTTCTTAAAATGAACCAATAGATCCTACATTTTAAATGACGAATCACTGTGTAGCTAATTTACATTTATAATGAAAATGTAGACCTGTAGGATTGGGGGAATTTACGCTGTGCGTTTTTCTCGGGGTCTGGAAAAGTCTTCTCAGGAGAAATGCTGGTTTAGAGCCACTATAGTGTACGTTATAATAGAAACCAAACACAGAATTCACCGGTTCCAAAACATGAAAATCGATGCAAAAAATGTTAATGTTCATGTTTCATACATCACACCAAAAAAGCTGCTTCGAGACAATGTTCATTGTTAAAAGCGCTATACACAGAAAAATGAAATGAATTGAGCCGCCCGGTTGTTGATTATTTTCCTGTAGCATGCCTGGTCTTTGTTTATTTCTTACATATTTTTTATATATACTCTAAAATCTATATCCTATTTTTGAGGAATTTTTGGATTGATGTTAAATTGGTGACCATTTCCATTTCCACCACTTCTGTTTATTTAGTTGAAACTAAAGCTAGCATAGGGGAGTCCGTTTAATTGGCTCTCACTTCCTTTTCCTGTGTGTTGGAGTCAGTAATGATGAGTGTGATTTGTGCTCTGTTTCTCTCCCAACGCTCCCCCCTGCCAGTACTAAATGCTTCAGTGGAACGATTGGAGTTGGACAACAGCAATCACTTTAATGTACTTTTCCTGTTCGGGCAAGGGGAGTCCTAGCCCGTGTCTCTCCCTCCCTCGCTATTCCATGAGATAAGAGACCTCTAGTCTGTTGGCGCCGTGTATCGCCGTCTCTTTTACACGAAAGAGCCGCGTCGCGTCGTGTATTCCCCGGCGATCTCAGATCGACATCAATAGCGAAGACTCTTAGGGCTGTGCATTTCGCATTCTCTTGACTGCACTTTCTTCCTGTTTTGCGACGTGGATTATCCGTGAATGCGAACCACAAAGCACAGAATCCACCGTGCTGACTGTTGCTTCCTCTACAAACATTTCCGTCTATAACAAATAGAATAAGGCTTTATGCTGATCTACAACTGACTCGAAAACCCAACAAGAGAAATGACAAGGCACGTCTTAGCTCAGCATAAAAGCCCAGTTCCTGCCTGTGGCCTTTGACCGGTGACTGTGTGCACTGCAGAATCCCTTCAATTACAGCAGCCCTAGATGGCAGACAGCCAGAGATTGAGAGTGATATGGGGCCATTCATTACTTCTGCTTGGAAAAAAACCAAAAAAACGTATTAACAAGTGGATTTCTGTATCTTGGTCACTCAAGACATTGCTGTGTTTTCACACATGCTGTTTGTCTGCTTCGCACCCTCATTTCTAATATGCTGTTATAACCCAAAAGCCATCTCTTTCTATGAATCTTGTGCAAACGGCCCTTTAAAACACACTGCGGATGCATATTCATTGTGCTGCAGTCTGAGGATCTGCTTTTTCAATGTCACCTAGGAACTGTATTGTGATTCAGAGATTGTCTTCACAGCAGCTGCTCTGCTGCAGGAGCTCATATGTGATTCTTTCTGTCGCTGTTGGTCTGTTGATCTCGCCTCTCTGGTCATAGGAAGTGATGATGTAGAGCTTGATGGAAGTGTAGATGTGACCCGTGAGAACCTGGAGTAAGGAATGAGGGAGGGGCTTCACCAGGTGCATCAGAATGCCATGGTTTTGAGGGGAAAAGCATGGCGTATCTTTGTGACCGATTGAAATCAGTAAGGATGGTGTCAATAATAATAATTACTGTGATTAATAATGATATTGATTTTGTAATAAATGGTCCAGCTATTTGTTTCTTAGATATCCTAGGTTTTGTGATAGTATTCGTTAGTATTGCTGTTTTACTTGTAACTTTAAATTATGAAATTCTTTTTGGACATATCATAGACATAAATGTGTTTTTTTTATTTTTTTTTATTTATTTATTTTTTAATTATTAATTACTTTTTTTCTGCCAGTTAAATTTCAGTACAATTAACATTTTGGAATGTAAAATGCCTTCAGGTCTCATAATATAGAATAGAATAGTTTTTATTTGTCACATATACATTACAGCACAGTAAAATTTTGTTCTTCACATATCCCAGCTTGCTCAGAAGCTGGGGTCAGAGCGCAGGGTCAGCCATGATATGGCGCCCCTGGAGCACAGAGGGTTAAGGGCCTTGCTCAAGGGCCCAAGAGTAAAACTACCTCATAAACTACCCCTAAAGGACCATAATACATTTACCGCATTTGGCAGGTGCCCTTATCCAGAGCGACTTACATTTTTTTCTTTTCTTTTTATCTCATTCATACAGATAAACAGCTATGATGTGAAGAGCCTTGCTCAGGGGCCCAGGAGTGGCATCTTGTGTGTGTGTGTGTGTGTGTGTGTGTGTGTGTGTGTGTGTTGGGGGTGTCTTGGTTGGTATCTCCATTGGCTGTTGTGCTGAGGTCGAAAAAGCAATTGCACTTCTACAAATGATTCAGGCCTTATGTGGCCACCACCTGACAGGAAGTGGTTAAGTCTTAAGGCACAGTAATAAGTCAATGGTGTGATACAGAGCTGAAAGCAGAGAGTTCAAATTTATGGTTGACTGGAATATCTGCCTATTTGGATAGTAGTGAGGAGCAAAGCAGTTGCCTTAAGTTTTTTTTATTTGATTATATCCATAAACGTGTGCACGCATGACTTCTTTGACAAACTATGACTTTGTTTAACAGCAGTGGATTTTGCACCAACAGAGCCATAAAGTGAGACAGTCACATTAGCATTCAATTAAGAAAGCGAAATAAATGGGAAATATAAAGCAGCAACATCAATAATGAAACAAGTAAAAAAATAAAAAGATTAATGAGTAATTCTCCCAAATCTAATCTCATATTCCTTTAGCGAAACTATTGTGAGACCATAATATCATTAGCAAACAAAGATGACATTTTGTGTTACACTGTAATGGTCTGAAACCAGAGACCAATATTATAATATAGATCAGGGTTAAGGAGGAACACGACAAGAGAGAATCAAAGTCTGGCAGATCTTAGATTCTGGGATCACTTGTGTAGACGAGAGAAGTGTTGTGAAGAATCAAATGTTCAATATTGTGTATATACTGTATGTGTATCAGAGGTGTGAAGGTGATCTGAAAGTCATACTTGAGTAAAAGTTTAGACACCTTACTGCTAAAGTCACCAATTCCAATATGACTTGATTAAAAGCATTAGAGTATCTGATCTGAACAGTATTCGAGCATTTGACTCGTATTGAACTTAGACTAAAGATGCGCTAGTCCTCAACACCAAGACACATGTTAGTGAAAAGCCTGTTGATTTGTGAGGTTTTATTTCCTAAAAAACTGGAAATCTCTAAATCACATCAAGCAACAACATCAACACAACAGCCTCAAGCTGTCGGTCAAAAAGCAAAGAATTGTAAAGCAATCTTTTAAAAGGTTTTTCAATTAACAAATAAAATGACAGTATGAAATTTGACAAGTTGCTGATTCGCCTTCAGGTGGAGTAGCTTCATTTGGCACACAAAGACTAATCACATCTAGAACCTTCAATGCCCTGTAGATAGATATCGCCTCTTCAGCAGAATAAACAAGTCACAGCAGTGCAATTGGTAACGTCAATGAAAATATAGTGGAGTAAAAAGTACATATACTCAATCATAAGTGTAGATGAGTAGAGAGTAAACGTTGATTATAGCTTTGATACTTAGTGAAAATAGAAAGTAGGCAAAAAAAATATACTTAAGTACAATAACAAAGTACATTTTTTCAAATAATTATATATATATATATATATCTTTTAATTCATTAGAGAATTGGAAATCTGATGTGTTTTGCTCCTTGGATAGCCATGTCAGGTGACCTTCAGATCAGGCTTGAATAAGTAAAATATGCAAGTGCTACTCTTTAGCTGAAGGTTGCGATTTCTAAGAAGGAAAATAATAACGTTCTTTCCTCCGAAGATGGAAAATGACAGGATTATTAATAAAAGTTTTAAGTGTGACAGTTGTTGTAAAAGTCCTCTTTAATGTTAGTTAAAAATGCTGATCATTCGTTTTAAACCAAACCACTGGGCAAAGATTCAAAAGGGTAAAAGTAGTGCCAGGAATGTGCGTGCGTGCGTGCGTGCGTGCGTGCGTGCGTGCGTGCGTGCGTGCGTGCGTGCGTGCGTGCGTGCGTGCGTGCGTGCGTGCGTGCGTATGGGTGTGCGTATGGGTGTGCGCGTGTATGGGTGTGCGCGTGCGTGCGCAGTCTTGATATTTGCCAAATTGAAATGAGAAAAGTGCATTTAAATGCGGTTTATGCCGAGTCTTGTTGGGTTTTCCAGATGTTAAGAGGTCAAATTGTGTATAATAATAATAATAATAATAATAATAAAAAAACAGGTTTATATTTTCATTTTCATCCATAACCAGAATTTTCAAAAGAGGTTTTCCATAGCTAGCAGAACATCATACTATTCAAAATGACTGTATTTATACTATATACTTCCATATTTAATTTATAACTCTTAAGATTTTTGTTACATAATTTGGTGTATATTTATTAGGGGTGTAACGGTACACGTATCCGTTCTGAAGATTTTCAGTACAAGGATTTCGGTTCAGTACACGTGTACCAAATGCAGTTCTTTTTACATGCGGAACATAGTTGAAATCCGAGTTCCCTCAGAAATGTATTAAGTAGCGGACCGGAAATTTGTTTATCCTCCAACTGCTAACCAGGAAGTGGCGAGTGCTATGGATTATTTAGCATTTTATGTCCAACTATTGCATTTTTCCATTTATTTTATTTTATCTATTTAATTTGTAGCAATTTACTTGATATCTCAATTAAATCAATATAATAAAAAAGTTGTATTGCATTAATTAGATTTATTTTATTTTATTTGTATAAAATATTATTTTATATATGAATGAACCAAGCAGGCATTTAATTCATAATAGTTTTTAAAATGTAAACTGTTGATGCTCACAAATGTTAATAATAATAATAAACTGCATTAATAAAAAGCAAGCTTTTGCATTTGGCCCCCCCCCCCCTATAATGAATTTTGTGCGCGCACACACACACACACACACACACACACACACACACACACACACACACACACACTTTTTAATTAAAGTTTATTTCTATAGTGCTTTTCACAATAGACATTGTCTAACAGCAGCTTTAATATTCTTTAAATATATTTGGGGCGTTTATTTTAATTTCATAGGGATAAAAATAGATGCTAGCATGGTGGTATCACACGCAGTAGTAAGTGGCTAATGTGTCCTATTACTGATAGGCAGCGCACATGTCGCGGCTGTTAATCAAGATGGCAGACAACAGTGTTAGTGCGTGCATGGAACAGCGTGTGGGGATAAAAAGTTTCTGGGGAATGAAGGTGTAAAACGTGGATATCTACAGACATTTCAAATGTGTGAAATGGCCGTAAGTCCCTGTCGTGGTTGTTCCCTGATGACGTCTTAGGAGGGTTCAGGCTGTCAAACTATTAAACTATACTGTCAAATCATTCAATGGCGAATCTGAGTAGGCATTGAGTTAAATGCTAGGATATGTGTATAAATGTATCTGGGCAGTATGTCGATAAATAACTGCAGTTTAAACTAAACTTGAAATTTGGTTTTGTATTTCATACACTCAACAGTCCTGGTTTGACTTGAACGCCCCTGGTGTCACACACGAGATCTGAATTGCGCTGTACAACCTGAGATTTAGTTTTTATTGCGTACCTGAATTGTTGAACTGTTTCGGCTGATCTTTTCTCAAACATTCAGGTTTTCTTGACCAAACCTTATTCATTTATTCTTCTCTGTCAATCATTGTGGAATGAAGAAAAAAAAAAAATCCACATGAATGTATTTTTGCTTGCGCGGTTTGCTACAGATGCGGGTTGCGGGCTCTGACTAGTGCACTTTCTGACCATCCAATAAAAGGACATGAAAACGCCGACGTTACTGTGCGCCTGCTGGATGGTTTTAGTGTAGCTCGCAATCTGATTGGTTGAACCAGCAGCTTGAAGCAGCATGAAAATGCAAAACATAACATTTCTTGTCTTTTTATATTTTTATGTATTTTATTATTAACATTTATGAAGATCAACAGTTTACATTTTTAAAACAATTTGAAATAAAATGCCTGCTTCGTTAAATAATATCTATAAAAAAAAATTATCAAATGAATTAAATACACTTAATTCAGTTGAGTAATTGATTAAAATTGGCACAAAACAAAATAAATGGAAACATTTAATCAAATAGTCCACATCTGTATTACCAATTTGGTGAATACAGATGTGTATATTAGTGTGTCAGTGTGTTACATTTGATATAAAGTTTTCTGCAGATGTTTTACTGTGCTACTTATTTTCAGCATTCTTTTACAAATGTCTTTTTCTTCCATCCTTCATTCATTCACTTCCTCAATATGCGAAAAAAGGATTTTCTCCTTTTTTTTTTTTGTGAAATTCTTGAAGCAAATGCAGAAGAATTCATATCGCTAGCTTTGCAATGGCAGGAAGTGGTGGCGATTTAGCATTTCTTGTACGGCGTGAGTAACCACAGTGACACTGCGCTAACTCTATTTTTTGTATTTATTTATTTATTTTATACCTCTGGCATTGTTGTGTATGGTTTTAAGTTTAATAAAAAAAATTATATAAATAAAAAAACTAACAAAAAAAAACAGTGACTCTTCGGTCAAGTGGCTCAACTTTCGGTCCGTCACTTAATACATTCGCGGGGCAACTCAGAATTTAACTGTGTTCCACACGTAAAAAGGATTGTTTTCTATACACACGTGCACCGAGCTTTACTGAATAAGGCCTCATTTGCATAAAGTGACTGAAATCAGGTGTGAACTCCGGATGAGCGCTGCTTAAAGATAAGTAGTAGCATTTCCCCTGAGGTTATCCACTTCTCCTATTGTTATTTACTGTTTTGTTATGATAATTGCTGTTCACTAAATAGCTCAATAACCAGCATAAGAGATGATTGAGTGCCGATTCATTCATTCCTCCCGCCTGTGTGCGAGAGCTCAGAGGAGTGTGTTCTGCTGACGCTGGACTGTCGGATCTCTCTGTACAATGCAGCTGATTTATAGGTGGCTTCACTGAGGAGGTCAGTGTAAGTATTGAGTTATTTCCACACCGTCGCCCTTTTGAGTAGGTATCCGCTTGCGGACTGCTGCGTGGTCACATGACCAGTCTTTAGGAATAACATCGGATCGGAATGCTGCTATGATGCAGATTTAGAGCATGGCATTGTCATTTCTGGTGCGAGTAAAAAGCTTTTTAGACAATACCTCTTTGCATAAAACACGGTTTCAAGAGCCGAGAAAATGATCCGTCATCCAAGGTATGAGGAAATGTGGGGAAAAAATCATTGCTGTGTAGCTGAAATGATGAAGGTGTAACTAGACTGGAGGTCAACCGATTAATCAGCACCGTTAGTTGATTGCTAGAATCGGCTATTGACAAAAAATCCCGATATAGTTGATGAATTATAGTTCCTTTTACACACCCTGTCCAGAGTGCGTTATTCCACTCATACCACAATCATCTGCCAATATTACAAATGTTTCATTCATCAATGAATCCTGTCACACATACTGCTGGTTTGTAGCAAGATGTAATGTTGTGGAACATCCAAGACGAGTTCCTGATCTGACTTAAATCTGGGATAAATAGCATCCCTTTAATGCCATTTACTTTCTCTCTCCGTCTGACATTCGTTCTTTTGCAGAGAAATACATTCTGTGAAGCTCCATGACAGTTTCAAAGCACTGAAACCAAAATCCCCTTCTGTGAACATTCCAAAAGGGTCTCTGAAAATGTATTTCTGACGATTGTGCATTTTGTTGCACGTTTCACGTGGTTCTGTTGCGCTACATGCGGCTCGACCCGTACTTTAAGCCACTGGTCGGTTTGCTCGGCGTGAAAGCTAAGCCCAATATGTTAACTCGCTGGATCGGTTATTGTGCGAGAGAAATGTTTGGGGAGTGTGTGTGTGTGTGTGTGTGTGTGTGTGTTTGTGTGTGAGATTCACAAAGTTGTGACCTATCGCTAGGACTCACCGCAGCTCGCTCTCTCCCTCCCCCTCTGCATTTTCTTCCACTTATAGCCCTCCCTGCAGTTTTCCTGAATAGCTTCCTCTGTGCAAGTAAAAGGCAGTGGTGTTTTAATTTCACACTGCCAGGCTTCTCTATTAACAGTTTTACCAAAAGCCCTCTGTTACTGTATTTGTTAATGTTAAACATTCCGATTTTTTTATTTTTTTTTTATACATCATCAGCCGGAGATTTATGCACCACACCTTCACCCACTAAACACGTATTTCATCGCCACTCATCTGTATTTTCAGATTGTGGCCACGTTTAAAAAATAACCACCATAAATGACTCTCACTACTGTTTAGTGTTTGTATGAAGTATTTATTTATTTATTTTTTTAAGTGTTTGCACATGCCAGGTGAACAGCGAGACCTGTCTCTGTAATGACTAACATGAAGCTCAATCAAAACAATGAGTTAACAGACATTTAAACTCCCCTCGATATTTACTCTGTAGTAGCGATGGTAAGATTCGCATCGGTAAAAATCGATTTATTAATATAGAATTATTATTAGATGCGCTTTAATTTTATTATTTAGAAAGTGACCACTATTTCATACCATTTTATACGTAGATTGTTTTTTTTCTCCTTCCTGGACTGTTTCTCTCATCGCCACCGCTGCCACGTGAATATGACGTATCGCAGCACTACGGAGGCCGAGCTGCGACCCGAGAGTCACATAAAATACAGATTAACATGGCAGAGGCAGAGCTGCAACTTCCTGCCACAGGAAAAGAACGACTGGTTTTGTTTAAATAAAAAAAAAAAAAAAAAATGTTTGCACTCAGAGGCGTGTTTGTGGAAGGAGACACACGTTAGAAGGCACTTGAGTACATTTATGATTTGCTGTCTGTCTGAACCAGAGAAATAAAGGTGAACTATCAATACAATATTGAGTTGCATAGCTTCATATTTTTTCCATTGCATCGTACTGTGTTGAATCTTATTGTGTTGAATAAAAAACAGATCACACTGCATCGTACTAGCGGTGAATCTTATCGTATCTGTAGCTGCTTTATATGTATCTTCAAAGTATAATAATATCGTTAACTGTGCATCGAGCTGCGGATCAGTTATGGAGATGCATCGCTACTCGTGTCACTCTACACTGTGGATTTCTAATGTATATCAAATTAATTTTTGTTTCTGTGACTTAAATGCACGAACAGCAGAAAGCATAGCGAAAGCACAGTATATCTTTAACCTGGCAACATTTCTTTTACTTTTTATCTCTGCAATCATGTAGCATTATTGCGGACATACTGACGTAACGACTCTCTCGTCCCTACATGACGGTTTTACAGAACCAGATGTAACACCGGTTTTACACTTTTACAACATTTGTATGTAGTACTGCCCTTATGCTGTTTGAGATAGCTACTGTTTACAAATGAACCACGTTTTTCACGAGTTCCTTGTTTGTACTAAACAGCGAAACTGCCCGATGATTTTAAAAGCATTTACTTGAACTTTACATTATTCAGTTTTCCAGCATCTTTTGCATGTTTTACCTCTTTCCTACACTGCTATATACTTTTAAAAACCCTTTTTTATACCTGGCACAAATGAGGGACAGTATCTCAAGAAGGCAACGTAATACATTAAGAGCCAGAGAAGTGTGAGCTTTTCAACAGGTTGGTCATAGTAAATTATTTGTACTGCAGATTCTGCAAGGTGTATGGAGTACACGAGCACATTTTATTACTTAAAAATATGCAAAAAATAAAAAGAGAGATGAGCCAATCAGCATGTGAATCTGTGATGGTGATCTGTTTTGAACACTGATATTAACTGACTTCACATGGAAGCCCCAGTGGCGGAGACGGGTATTTTTTCGGGGTGGCCCAGCAGGGGCCGGCAGTTTCTGTAGGGTGGAACAGAAAATATCATTATGCAAACAAACCCATACCCATTCAAACTCAAAATATTTTTTTTAAAGTGCTCTGCACTCCTGGTCTCAAACTTTTAAGAATGCTGGAATACCACGCTATTTTTGGAAACTCGTGTTGCCCATCAGTGATAACCGCTGAGCATCAAGAGACTTTATCCCAGACATTATCACGTAGACATGATTGAGGTTCTCCTAGATCAATATGTAAGAAATTATTTATGTCTTTTAAAAATTCAATTGTGAGTGGGGTGTTTAGTGGAGTGGCCCTGATTATGTCCATGGGTGGTCCTGGCCACTCCATTCCCCATACTCGCATGCTCTCGACTGAACTCAAGTGGCATCCTTAGTTTCTGATTATGTCCATGGGTGGTCCTGGCCACTCCATTCCCCATACTCGCATGCTCTCGACTGAACTCATGTGGCATCCTTAGTTTCTGCACCAATTTTTAGCCTGTTTATTTGAAACTATATAAATCAGTGTATTTCAGACTGAAATGTATCAGCTTTTACTCAATAGTGGTCGGTTTATATCAGTAAGAGGAGCTAGCATGATGATTTTGACTTTAAATGTTTACATCAAAAAATTTCTTTTACCATTTTACAAATAAAAATGAGATGATAATTCAGTTCAGATCGGATCATTTTAGTGACTCGTTTTTTGTATCTTTTTTATCAAAATGAACAAATCTTATTGAGTTAATTTCGTTCCTTTGATCAGAAATATTTTGAATATGTAACATCTACAATCAGCTGATCCCCCAAAACATCTACATACCCTAACTTTGACTATAGTTCCAATAATTGCTATTTGTATACAGTATATGTAACGGCACAGTGTCTGTGGAAGTCACATGACAGAAAAAAGAAGCGACTCAGACCAAAGGACGCATGAGATGAACCATTGAATTCTGTTTCCTGTGTAATGCACTGCATTATGGGAGTCACTTGATTTAAAAAAAAGGACGACTCGGACCAGAAGAGTTCGAGAGGTAAACTGTTTAGTTCTGTTTCCTGTTTGAAACTATGGAGATTTCCGATGGTTTGCTAAAACGTCCAGTAGAAAATTAACGAATCGCACTATTCGTTCTTCTGAGTCACATTAAAGACTCTCTGTTCATGACTGTTGAAGTCCTAAGCCAATAAGTGAATTGAATGGAAAAAAAAAAAATAGTATAAAATATTCTGTAAAAAATATTAAACATTACCAACATTAGATTAATTTAAAATGGTGAAAATCCTTTTCCTTTATAAGTTTTGGGTTTTGGACTATTAAATAATGAATGATGTTTTTAAAAGAAACTTTGATCAGGAAAAGATTTGCTCTGGTCATTATGAGACTGAGATAAAGCTATAAAAATGTTCACGTCTGGCTTTTTCAGTCTGTGTGGTATATTATTTGCAGTCAGTCAACCCCTTTTTTTTTGCCCTTCAGTTTGTGATTGGTCAGCGCTGTTCCGCTGCTTTTTCTAGACCGCATCGAGCTCATCTGTTTTTGTCATCCTTGCCTCTTGCCATTCCTTTTCCTGCCAATCCCTTCTGCATTTGTGTGACTTTATACGTTCATTGTGAATAAATATCCGACGGTGAATTAGTATTCATGTCCTCTAATCCAGCACTGGCTCTCCCTGTGGCCTGGTGCAGCTGCAGTGAATCACATATCAGGTTCGATCTTACTGAATGTGAAATATGAAAAGGTCAGGCTGCATCACCAGCAGCAACATCGAATATTTATTTATATCGCTCGTTTGGCTTCTAAATCTCAGTGTGCTTTACATGTGAAAAGGTCCAACTCAAAAAACAAAGCGTTTAAGATGAAGCCTGCTGAAGACCCAAAGAAACACATACACCACCTGTATATAAATATATAATATCCAGACTCTGGATCGGAAGGTCACAGGTTCAAATCCTTGCACCACCAAGCTGCCACTGCTGGGCCCTGGATACGTAACTGTCTGATCATATATTCTACACATAGTTGCAGGTGTAAACAGAAGCAGTTGTAGATGCCTTATAGACTTGAGGACTCTTGTAGTCTCCGGTGGTTTTCACACTGGGTGGCTGGCAGCAGTCCAAATCCGACAGAATTCAGTGCTTTTTCAAAACCTTTGTTTTTTTTTTTTACTTCTGAAATCATCTACACCATGCAAAAACTTCCTCAACCTCATAAATGGCAGGTATATTTCTTTATATTCTTGAAAGAGATTTGAAAGATTTCTGGGTCATTTTTCAGGAATAATAATGAAACAAACAATAATAAAAACAAATAAAAAATTTTTTTTATTATTATTTACTAAACAAGTGTTAAAGGAAATGCATTACTGTACTAAAAATATGCTTTTTAGCAAACCCAAACACTTTTTTTAGCGCTTTTAACAATAGGCATTGTCCCAAAGCAGCTTTACTTAAAGAGGAAATAAAAGAATATATGAGTTTGTCCATTGTCATTGTAAATATATTCCTAATGAGTGAGACAGTGGCGACTGGGGTGTGGAAAAAGTCCCTGAGACGGCATGAGAAAGAAACCTGAAGAGGAACCAGACTCAAAAGGAAACCCATCCTCATCTGGGTGCCACCGACTGTCCATTCATTACAGTTCCATAGTTGTTGAGGTGTACGGTGACGGGTGCTTAAATGGAGCCTGTGGTCCTGAGCCATTGTCGCAGACTGTTGATATTAATTACAGTCCAAATCCATCCTCAAAGTTCCTGAGTTGCTCCGTAATCTTACGGCTCCCAGGTCGTAAACCATCCCAAAGCCAAACCAGGCAGCTCCGAGCAGAGGAAAGGGACAGGAAAACTGGTCGCTGGTACATCAGGAGCATGTTTACACACATCCCTGTGTCTCAGAATAATAAGCGACTGTTTCATTTTCAATCGCGCATAAATCTGTAATAAACGAAATCATTGTCATGCTGAATTACAGTTTTCATCCTGAATTAATTTCTTTTCCTGCATTTTTTAAAATGTTATTTTTTTAAAGCCTCACTCAAAGCAGAATTATTTACATACAGTCTCAGCATGCTTCAGGACGCGTTCCTAGAAGCATTTTAGCCACCAAATGTAAATGTCTGTCTCAGCCACATTTGACAACCAAAACAAGTCCACGCGCATAGTCTTCGAGCCCTCCATTACAAACAGCTGATGCGGTCGAACTCTACTTGGACACGATTTTTCGTGTCTTGTATTATCCTGCTGATCTTTGGCTCCAAATACACTTTCCATGTAGTCTGCACTTCCAGTAATCCCCGCTGAATCCTGTCTGGAAGCCTGTTGCCACTGCACGAGACGCTAACTGCAGCCTTTTCTTGGCTCCTCCCATGCGCTGGCCAGACTTTCCATAGTCTCCGACTTCTGTCGATTTTAACATTTTAGTCTTTTGCGGATGCTGAATTCGGCAGCCAGGGTGAGGATTAATAGCTGCTGAATATATGGTGGGATGATCTGCACTGAGAGGCATATAGATTTGGCAGATTTTATTTTCTTGTGTCTTGGGTAGCTGCCTTTAGTAGGAAGTATATTGTTTGCATGCCACCCTGTTTATAATAGGATTATGCAGCTCAGAACGAACGCTCTCAGTACATTCATTTTGAAATATACAAACTGCACGTATGTTGTTATATTCTCATTCCAGTAGGATTAAAGAATGCGGTCCTTTAGAAAGGTTTTCCCTGACATGACTGACAAGTCCTAAAAAAAATTAAACCTAAGAAATCTATATGATGCCAGAACCTGGCGTGTGGGTTGTGCTGAAGCTCAGCCGTGAGTTGCGTGGACGTTCTTCTCTTCTGTGATGAACAGAATTTGGAACACAATTGATTTTGGACCCGGAGTGGCTGAGCACGGGAAGCTGCTGCTGATGGATTGTCGTTTTGGCAGAAAGGTGTTAATGAAGCGTGCAGAGTACGGCGATTAAATGCATATGAAGGTAAATAGCTTTGCAGAGATTTGCTGGATTACTCGCTTAATTCAGGTACACAGAGGAGATGTTAATCATTGTTAACAGAGGATTTAGCATTGGCGGGTCGGCAGGGCCTACAAGGCCTCTGCCTTCTTAAACTATCAGAATCACTGACTTATTTAAAAAAAAATTTTTGTCCATTAATATGAATTAAAATAGTCTCAATAGTCTTTTCTCCCAGTTCCATAGCGTTGTCACTTCGAAGGGTGTCGGTTAACGTTGGTGTTTCTACCCAATCAGATTTCAGCCATCGCATCACGTGTTGTGCCGGGGTCATAGGAATCTGCCGTGAGGTCTGCAGAATCTGCAACATATACACTCTACATGCTGCTTGAAGCTGTTGCTTTAACCAATCAGATTTCCTGTTGGCAACCTTGGCGTACAGTAACCTCAGCATTTTCACATTCGACTGGACGGTCAGAAAGCGCACTAGTCGGAGAACGCAAACTGCATCTGTAGCAAACTGCACAAGCTCAAATATATTTGCGTGGATTAATTAGCTTTTTTTTTACATTCACAACACAATGGCTGACAGAGAAGTCATTTATTTGGTCGCAGATACACTTAAAAGTCCATTTACAATACGGTCTTTTCAAGAAAAGCTAGACATTGCGAGGTCATGCCAAACAGTTAAAAAGAGCTGTTAAGCTTTTTCCCAGGAACCATTTATACGTTTTTGCTTTTTTCCGCGATGGAATCTGCACAACAACACAAAATTTCTAATCCCCACAAAAGTGCATGGAAAACCTTGGGTCATATTGATTCTTCTGCAAGAGATGACTAGGCAGGCAGTGCAGCTGTGGCTACAGTGAAAGGAGACGTGTTGAATCGTGTTTTGTGTTTCTTTCTTTAGTAATGTCACTTATGCAACGCTCCGTTATACTGTGTTTCCGTATAATATTGTGGGTGGTGGTAGCTTAGTGGTTAAGGCATTCGACTTCGGCTCCAAAGGTCGTGAGTTCAAATCCCAGCCACACCAAGTTGCCACTTCTGGGCCCTTGAGCAAGGCCCTTAACCCCGTATCTGCTCATTTGTATGAATGTGATCATTGTAAGTCGCTCTGATGAGGGTTTCTGAAAATGCTGCAAATGTATTGGTTGGTTTTTTTTTTTGTTTTTTTTTTTTAGTTGTGGCATCATAATGATTGAATTAGGAGGCGGATTGATTCAGGCAGGACACCACTGAAGGCCCAGGTGTGAAATGCACAGGCCAAAACTGAGTTTCAGTGATAATACTATTTAACCAAACATGGTAGTGAATGACTTTTTGGTATATTTACAAAGTAACACTGCTACCTACAGTGGGTCTTTTTTTTAATTTTTTTATTTATTTTTTTATACTCTGTATAACTATCTTCTTGGATTAGCGCACATGCTTCCATGCTTTTTACCAAAAACTAGTTCCCCTCGGCTTTGCACTTGCTCTTCTGGCAGTCAGAATAACAGAATTACAGTATCTCAAAATTAGCTGGAATCTGCAGCGGGACCGAACGTTCAGGAACGTTAGGAATAAAATTTTAAACTATGTATTCTCTAACAAATTTCATAAAAAATTGACACAATGTCTTGACGAATTCACCAAGGTACCAAAATTAGCTGATTTCAGCAACTTGTCTTAGAACGTAAGCGAGTTCACCTGGGGTCCACTGTACACTGAATACTTTTGGGTCCAGAAATCTAAATTTCATTTAATCAGAATCATTTCATTGCTAAATATCATGGGTTGCATGCACAAGGAGTCTGTCATAGTGTGCAGGTGCTATAAAATATCAAGCACGATTAAAAAAACTAGGAAAATAAAATAAAGAAAGGAAAAGACAATAACTATATAGTTTGTGCAATGTATCTACAGTGAGGTCAGGAAGGCAGTGCAATGATCATTTTCCCCAAATAAGTCCAAGGTACAGGGTTGCAATATATAGCAGTCGTTGTTAATTGTGTTAATGTAGCACATTTGTAATGACAATGTGGGTTTTACATGATTGTAACGTTATTGTTTATAAAAGCGGGTTGGAGATGATGGTGGGTCCTTCGTGTTTTTGATGAGGTTTGTTGCAGATGGAAGGTTTTTTGTGGCGTGAGGTTTTGGTCCTGATGGTCTGCAGCCTCCTGCCAGAGAGAAGTGATTTAAAAAGTCTGTGTCCAGGGTGAAAGGGGTCAACCACTATCCTAGTTGGATTCAGGGCTTCAGGGTCCTTAAGGTGTAAATGTCCTGCAGAGGTAGAAGATTGCAGCCAATCACCTTCTCAGCAGAGTGGAGGCTCAGTGCAGTCTGCTTTTGTCTATAGCAGACAATGGCAGCAGTATATCAGATGGTGATTGAGGAAGTGAGTATGGATTTAATGATGGAGGTGTGGAAGTGCACCATAATTTTCTTTGGTAGGATGAGCTTCTTTAGATGTCACTGCAAGTCCAACCTCAACTTCCAATGAGGCCCTGAGAGATGATGGTTCCCAGGAAGTAGAAGTGGTCGATTTTGATTGCGTTGAGCTGCAGGATGTTCTGACTCCACAAGGCCATCAGATGGTTGACTTCCCACCTATAGGCAGACTCATCCCCTTCAGAGATTAGCCCAATGAGGGTGGATATCAGTATCTCACGAAAGTAAATACACCATTAACATTTAAACCATTGTAGTAGATCTTCTCAAGGTACAATACTATAGAAATTGGATATATTTTACCATTGTAATCCATCACTGCTTTAATCCTTCTGGGCATAGAATTCACCAGAGCTGCACAGGTTGTTACTGGGATCCTCTTCCACTCCTCCACAATGACATCACGGAGCTGCTGGAAGTTAGAGACATGGTGCTTCTCCACCTTCCGCTTAAGGATGCCCCACAGATGCTCACACCATTACCTTCACCTTCAGCGTCCTCAGCAAAGCAGTTGTCATATTGGCGATGTGTTTGGGTTCATTATTATGTTGGAAAACTGCCTTTAAGCCCAGTTTCTGAAGAGAGGGCATAATTTTCTGCTTCAGAATGTCACAGTACCAGCAACTGTCATGCAGCCCCAGACCATGTTGCTGCCACCACCCTGCTTGACTGTAGGAGAGACACCATTTTCTTGGTGCTCCTCACCAGGGTGTCAACACACATGCTGGCCACCATCAAACAAATGTATCTTAGTCTCATCAGACCACAGGACATGGTTCCAGTAATTCATGCTCTTGGGCAGGGTGTGTACAGCAAACTGTTTGTGGGTTTTCTTGTGAGCCAGTTTCAGATGAGGCTTCCTTCTGGGATGACGGCCATGCAAACCGACTTGTTGCAGTGTTCGGCGTACGGTCTGAACAGTTACAAGTGGACCTTCCCCTTCTGTAATCTCTTTTTAATTACTTTTGTAAGATACTGTAAGTAGCTTTACAGACTGGTGTTTGTATTCAATTTCAATTAAGTTCAGTATATTAGTATAACACTTTTACCAATGGGCATTGTCCCATCTGTAAAGCAGCTTTACAAAGATAAAAAGGTTATAAAATGTGAATTTCATGATATTTAAATGTAGAGGCATTAAACAAATATGTCGCATTTTCCAGGGTACACATTTTGGAAAAGTGTAAAAAAGTATGGAGTTTGATTTGTGATTTCCAGGTCTGGATTATTATGGAAAAAAAGAACACTGAGTATCGAAAAATATTTGTGTTTCCATGCTATTGCCCTATTCTTTTTTTTCAAAAATATAAAATTACGAATTTGTAGAAATATTTAGAATTTATCGAAGGCTACCATAATCTGGATAAATTCTCGCTCTGGATCTACACTTTCATTTTCAATCGTTTCCCTAAAGCTGCTCATCCACACTGAAACGTCTGAAAAAACGCTTGCGTCCCTTTACTGCACAGGAGCAAAACATAATACGCTTCGTCTTATTTTGCTAATGACAGAAGAAATGCGCCGTCCACTGTTTTCTCGGCCCGCACTGTGACGCGAAAACGCCATTTTCACATGGATTTACTTTGGAGGGCGTTTTCAAAAAGCTACGTTTTTACGTTGACTGAAAACTGCGTCTCGGTGTGGACGGAAGGCTGAAACGGAAAGAAAATGCACTTTTTCAAACAAAAACTTAATGTTAATGTGGACACGAGTTAGGAACGCAGACTCAGCACTGACATTTGATCTTGGAATTGTCATGGAAAGTTCTATGGGCTGCCATATACAACCAAATCAGAAGCAGAAGGAAAAAGAACAATAAGGCCATTCCATTACTTTTAGTCGTGACTGTTGGCGAAAATGTCGCTTACACCTTTGGCCTGGACGAAATGCGTTCACCACATTGACATTAACTCTGATGCCCAATGATTTCGCGGATGCTTTGTAATGTTTTATTCTTTACGCATTGGAACTCGCCAGGGAGATTTTTGTTTGTATGGTGGTTACTTTCAACATGGAGAACATCGCAGGATGCAGATCACTGAGCATTAATTTGCCTGGAGGACTTGCTATGCACACTCTTTATGAACACCTGTACACTTGCTCATCTATGCAGTTACTGTATCTAATCAGGTGGCAACCGAATAGCTGAAAAGCATTCTGATGCTGAGATATGATTGGCTGATTAGATAACTCTATAAAGGAGCAAGTTTTCTTTTAAGTGGTAAGTGATTTTGTGTGAGTGTGTGTGTGTGTGTGTGTGTGTGTGTGTGTGTGTGTGTGTGTGTGTGTGTGTGTGTGTGTGAGTTGCAGGACCTGGAAAGAAGCACTCAATAATTATATGATGATTATAGTTTTTCTAGTTAGAAGCCATATACAGTACATGTCTAGGGTCTAAACAGACCACTAACTAACATGGCAGCATATTGAATTTGCTGCTGGCTCAAAATTTGCTTACTTCATCAGGTTGAAAATGGGCTGTAATAACTGCAACATTTGTCACGGGAACACAGTAAAGCTCTTCCCATATCCACACATGTTCATAGTCCTTTTCTTTTAATAACGGTTCCCATTCCAGCCGATCGGCAGTAATTACGTACTTTAAGTTTTAAGCCGGTGCAGACCTAAAACCCCAGTGTGCAACATGCTGGTTAATGTTTTAATGCTTTGTTTAAGATCATTGTATATCAGTAAAACGTCGAAACCGATTCCGCAGTATTCTTGGCAATGCATTCAGATTAAAAGCTGATCTATTTTAGGTTGATTGAATCATTGTTTGGTTTTTTTGGATACAAGTTACACTGTCGGCATCGTGTACTTTAATTCCTCCGATGCTTTTTATCATCCTGCTGCTTTGACAGTAAACCCAGTAGGACGTCTTACTTTTAAATGAGTTACTGTGTACACAAGTATTTACTTTAATCAACAGAGAGGCATTTGCTCTTCTAAATCTAGAACCCTGCTCACTGCTTTGGTTGTTTTAAGGCATGGGGGTTGAAACGGCATCATTCCAAGCTCCAGTTTACAACTTCCTAGATAAAACAAATGCGGCATTTACAACCGTCGGGTCTCTCCGTCCTCGAATTGGACACCGAGCGCTTGATTAATCAGATCAGGAAGGTTGGAGCTATTGCAGGACTCCGTCTCGTCGTATCGAAGTCAGTGACAGAAGAGAGCGCGAGTAGTTTTAAAGACTCTGAACATTTCTTGCCCACACACCTTTCATGGTGAGATATCCAGGAGATTTCCGCGGAGTCATTCCGCCAAGGTCCTCAAAGAAGCTCGGTGGGGTCACCGTTATCAGTTTCAGCAGTGCCTTCTCTCAGCACGTTTATCCTTCCCTTTGTTTTTCTCAACTAATAGTAGGACACTCTCTATTTGGAACACAAACAGTCGTGCAGAAGCGCAGTATTGACCGAAACGTGGCTTTTAAAGGATTGGATATAATCAGAAGAACTCTCCACACGTGGGCAAAATTAAGCAGCAAAACAAATTACCCAGTGGTCCTGCGTGATATTGTGCAGTATTGTGTGCGCTTCGGTTTTTAAGTATTAAATTAATATCATGAAAACGCTGAACTTGCTTTCAAATAAGCCGCAAGCCTTTAGTCAAACCGCTCAACTGTTACGCTGTTCGGCTTCGACCTTTTATCACAAAATCTACAAAATAATTTCATATCTTCAATCCACAGTCTTAAAGAACGGTGATCAGTATGGGGTTGTATTCTGTAATTTTGTAACAAATTTACAGTAAATGACTTTCTTTCGGCTTCTCCCATTAGGGGTCGCCACAGCGGATGATCCGCATGTTTGATTTGGCACGTTTTTTTTATTTTTTACGCTGGATGCCCTTCCTAATGCAACCCTCCCCATTTATCCGGGCTTGGGACCGGCACTAAGAGTGCACTGGCTTGTGCAACCCTAATGGCTGGGGTTGGTTTCCTGACCGGGGATCGAACCCGGGCCGCAGCGGTGAGAGCGCCGCATCCTAACCACTAGAGGACCAACAAATTTACAGTAAATAATTTAGCAAAACGGAGCAATTTATAGTACCGTGATGTCTGAACCGTACAGTATATATGTATGTGGCAGTGGGCGGAGTGTAAGCGAGCGGAGGGTGGTGTATACGCTGCTGCGTTCGCCTGCCACGCTAAATATCTTTGTACAATTTTGGCTATTGTAAGATAAAATAATCGCAAGGCGATCCATCGTAACACGGGGACCATCTGTAAAGTTTCCGTTTCTGAAAAATTATTTTATGTCAGAATCATTTTCACGAGCTGTTTTGGGTTTATACGTGCGATTTGTTTGATTTTTGTTTAAAAAAATTTGCCGCTCTTCAACTTGCTAATTTTTGATAGATTCTATTTTTCCTCTATACTGAGCATCTATACACATTAAGACCGTGTCCCATCGAAACATCATTCTTGCCCACAGTTGTGCTAACTAGCTTTTAAGCACTTACGCACTCATGGTTAGATGCTAACTGCATTCGGTGGCTCTGTACATGAACTCTGCACAATGACAATAAAGTTGATTCTAATCGTTGCTCTTTTCAATGGAAACAGTTGTTCAAACACAAGAACAACTGTTTTTATAGAAAAGAGCAACGATTAGATTCAACTTTATTGTCATTGTGCAGAGTTCATGTACAGAGCCACCGAATGCAGTTAGCATCTAACCATGAGTGCGTAAGTGGCCAATTTACAATAAATAGCAATGAATGAGGGTGTGGGTCCGTATGCACAGAGGTGAGTGATTAATGAGCAGAAGGTGCAGTAGGTAGGTGATAAGATATGATCTATATAGTAATATCTATTAATCAGGCATAACATTATGAGCGGTGAAGTGAATAACACTGATTATCTCTTCAGCATGGCACCTGTTAGTGGGTGGGAGATATTTATTAGGCAGCAATCGAACATTTTGTCCTCAATGTTGATGTTAGAAGCAGGAAAAATGGTAGTGCGACGACTACACAACTGGGTCAGAGCGTCTCCTGTGTCCTGTGGGCTGTTCCCAGTCTGCAGTGGTCAGTGTCTATCAGAAGTGGTCCAAGGAAGTAACAGTGGTGAACCGGCGACAGGGTGATGGGCAGCCGAGGATCATTGATGCATGTGGGGAACAGACGAGGTCCTGAAGCATAAACTGCTGAAGAAGTTAATGCTGTTGATGCTCGACAGGTCAGGACTGTTTTAGCAGCAAAAGGGGGATTAATTCGATATTAGGCAGGTGGTCAT